>NC_090735.1:43468042-43480542 GCF_036898095.1 Palaemon carinicauda | reverse complement strand
AAAGACCATACGGTAAGTTTAGTGTACTTTTAAGTTCACCATTTAATGACAATGTTCAGTCATTTATAGCATTTAAACATCATTAATTAAAAGAACAATCGTGTACCAAAATCATCTTTAAAAAGCTGTAATAACACCCAAGTTTAATAATCTCATCAAATTACACATTATTTTCTAACCATAAATAATATTATTGCTATTGAACTGGGAAAAATATCTCTTTAGCCAAAAACATTTTGTAAAGAGAGAAGACGTATTGCGGGATTGACAACAAAACTTTGGGAATATTGAAGCAAAAATATTTATAATAAAAAAAAATGGCAGGCTGGGGTATGAAGGGATGTGGTTACTGGTATGGGGGGGGGGGGGTTTCCGTGGGCGGTCGTGGGGGTCACGAGAAAGGGGGGGGGGGGGGGGGTGCCGCAAAACGATCCCAGAAGAGGGAGAATCGAAAAGTTTTCGGCAGAAGGTGTTGAAAGTAACGTCGTATTTTGAGACAGAGACCAAGTTGTCTTTTCCTCCGGAGAAAGATGGCCGCATCATTTTACCTCGCTTCTCATATATCTTTCCCAAAACTTACCGGGTCAGGTCAGAAGACCAACTTATCTGAGATCAGGAAAATTTCATTATCTTTTTTTTTTTGCTTAAAGGTGAGATTTTTTCTTTTCCTAAAGATTCTTTTGGGATATGCATTAACCCCTTTATAAATGCATTACATGAAGCCCTTTTTCATGTAATTTTATCCTAACTTTAAAATTGTTTATTACCTCAACCAACGAAGTTGGGAGTAGGTTAAGTCTTTCCCCTTTTTGTGAGTTTGTAATTTTTGTGTGTGTGTTTGTTTATGAACAGCTTCCTGGCGACAATTTTAATCGTACACTATTGAAACATGTAGGGATGAACTGTTATGTAAAAAGCTAGAAATGATTAAATTTTGGAAGGTCAAGGTTAAGGCTAAAGGCCACGGTCTAGTAAAATGTCCTATTCACATAATCAGCCATAAGTTTGACGTCGTTGTCACAGAGACTTCAAACTTAGCTCATATTTAAGTGTATGAAAATCCACGTCAATTAATATATGTTAAAGTCAAAGGTCAAGGTCATGGTCGAGCAAAAGGGCGAGAAATAAACTGCCACAGCGGAGGTCTGTGCTCTATTAAATGCCCTTATAGTTAATGCAATATTGTTTTACGTTACACTATAGCCTATCCATACCTCCAATTCCTTATTAATACTTTAAGGACGACGTTCCTTAGATATAATAAATGTTTTTCGATCACTTTTCTCTAATTAATTACTTATCATTGTGTTCTAATTAATCAATTGACATCTTATTGAAGCTGAAAGGAGAGGACACCATTGCTTTCCAAAACATATCGTTTACTGCGCTGTTTGAATTAACAATTATCAAGGGTAATGAATATAACCTCTGTATAACTGATAAAATATATAGCATCACTTTCAATTTCCCCTTGAAACGAAATACCATTACCAAGGCCCCAATTTATATAAAAAAAAAAAAAACAGGGAACATGAATATACAAAGATACACGAACCCACGCCGACATACGTTACAAATACACAAACACACACACACACACACACACACACACATATATATATATATATATATATATATATATATATATATATATATATATATATATATATATATATATGTATGTATATTATGTATATATAAATTCAGTATACATACATACATATATTTATGTATGTGTGCATCTACAAGGACGCACGAATACACATAGATAAACGAACACACACACCGACACACGTATATACATACATTCACATATATATGCACATATATTTACATTTATATGTTTATATAAATGCAGTATACATTTTATATATATATATATATATATATATATATATATATATATATATATATATATATATATATATATATATATATATATATACTGAAGATAAAAAGAAGAAAAACAGAGATGATGAGAAAAGAGTATGCAATGGAGATGAAATATCACTAGAAGGAGTAAAGAATGATGAGGTAGAATCATTTAGCTATTTAGAAACTATGATCTTCAATGCAGGGTCATTAGAATTAGAGTTTAGTAAAAGATTGAAAAAAGCAAATCAGACAATGGCTAGGTTAAGTAAAATTTGGAAATCAAACCGCCTGAAATTACACATAAAAATCAGACTAAATATCAAATTTATTAAGATCGGTGTTACTCTATGGACATGAGTCAATGTATGGCAATGAAACAATCTCCAATAGATTTAGTAGATTTGAGAATAAAGAGCTCAGAAGAATATTGGGAGTTAAATGGCAGGACAGGATTAGAAACGAAACTACAAGAGAGATTACTCGAGTGTCATGTGTGGATGAGATCATGATGAGGGGTAGATGGAGATGGTTCGGGAATGCTCTTTGCACTCCCCAAGCGAGATTAGTTGACCAAATTTCAGCTGGGTTCCACAAGGCACTTGAAAAGTTGGAAGACCCAGGCTTACATGGCTGAGGACTATTATGCGCGGAGTAGGAGATGATGAATGGAAAGTACTGAATAAAAAGCTCAAGATGGAGACGACTGGTGAAATTTAACCGAGGCCCTTTGCGTCAATAGGCGTATGAGGAGATGATGATGATATATATACTTATGTTTATGTATTTAATATTAACAATTCTTTAAATTCTTTAAAATACCGGTGGAAGCGCAATTCACGAAAAAAAAGAGAAAAATCTTTTCGTTATTCATAACATATTCACAAGACATTAGTAGGCGCTAGAAAAGTTATAGATGAATATGCCTTTTTCACTTCCGTGGAGAAACCGAAGGAAAAGTACTATAACAAAGTACTAAAAAAATAGTTTTCCGTTCGTGGGTTTTTGGCTTTGAAGAAAAGTTTGAATGGTTTCTGGGCTGAATCACATCTGTAAGTTTAGACCAAATAACTTTCGTCAAGGTCCCAAAAACAATTCCAGAGCAAGATTACTTTTTCTTATAAGAGATTTAAACCAGCACATGCAGCAATAAGAGAAAATAAAACATCTTTTCGCATCTTATTACTGGAATAAAAACTTTTATTTTCATACCACTATGAAATCAGTAATCTGTGTGATTTATAAATAAATCTACATGTATATATTTATTTGACTATAATCACATTAATTTAAACCACACTTTACATTAATTTTCCAAACTATTCCCTACCATAGTTAGTTAGCCAACTGTACTCACTCTTCTTTTACCCATTTTTCCTATCAGCTAAAAGAAAACACATCCACAATGTCTGTACAAAGACATAGAGGATACATCTTCATCAGTTCATACATTTATAATAAACAACATAAACCTCGTTAAAACAGTATATTTTACTCTGCATGAAGATTAATTTTTTATTAAATCCAATACATATCGAGCAGGTCATTACGAACCAGGCCATATTTTTAATACGTTGTGGTGGCCTGTTGGTACCTTCCCTGACTGGTGATCGTCAGACTGGGGTTCGAGTCCTACTCAAACTTGTTAGTTTCTTTGGTCGCTGCAACTTCACCATCCTTGTGAGCTAAGGATGGGGAGTTGGGGGGGGATAGGTCTAGCTGCTGAGTCATTAGCAGCCATTGCCTGGCCCTCCTTAGTCCTAGCTTGGGTGGAGAAGGGCCTTGGTCGCTGAATATATGTATATACGGTCGGTCTCAAGGGCATTGTCCTGCTTGATAGGGCAATGTCACTGTCCCTTGCCTCTGCCATTCATGCTCGGTCTTTAAACCTTCAAGTTCATTTGTTTAAGTTGCCCATGAAAAGACGTACCAATTACTTCAGCAAACTACCATATGTCTTACTGCACGTTTGAACAATCAGGTTATACACAACATGAATCATAATGGAAGCAAGGTTCTGAGCACAGGAAGCAATCATTCCCACACCCTCGATATAAAAGTACCAGGTATTTAATTTTCAATTATTTCTCGATATCCACATTAGTACTTTGTAGAGTACTCTTTCTAATTGGTCCATCTACAACCGGCCTATTAGCTAGTTGTCCCTGGACGGCAAAATATCGCTTTTGGTGTAATATATTGTCAGAAGATGAGAACAATATGCAATGGCACTGTGTGGCCAAGAAAACCTGACAATTCGTTTCTATGTCACGTAATTAGAGACAGCAAGAAAAAGCTCTTCGTATAGCCTGCCTGACACTTGCACGCATTCTTGGCACGCACTGGCACGCATTGATGCGCGAACTCGCGTGAACGAGCCGTGAAAATGTCGTGAACAGTGCGGGAACTCGCGTGCCAGAGCGTACCAATGCGTGCCATGCGGGCCCAAAACTTTGAAATGTTTAAAGTTTGTGGCACGCATTGGCACGCACTAAATGGCCGTGAAATAAGCCTGCCTGACACTTGCACGCAATCGTGGCACGCACTGGCACGCATTGATGTGTGAACTCGCGTGAACGAGCCGTGAAAATGTCGTGAACAGTGCGGGAACTCGCGTGCCAGAGCGTACCAATGCGTGCCATGCGGGCCCAAAACTTTGAAATGTTTAAAGTTTGTGGCACGCATTGGCACGCACTAAATGGCCGTGAAATAGTCGTGAACGATGCGCCAACTGGAGTGAACTGGAGTGAACAGTGTGGGAACTGGCGTGCCAGAGCGTACCAATGCGTGCCATGCTTACCCTTCCATGCATCGTGCACGCCAGTTCACGTATCGTTCACTCCAGTTCCCGCACTGTTCACTCCAGTTCATGCCAGTTCCCGCATCGTAGCCTTCCCACTGACATTGTCACGCATTGTACTCCCGCATTGTCTCGCACTGTTCACGCTAGTTCGCGCATCGTTCACTCCAGTTCCTGCATCGTTCACTCCAGTTCACGCCAGTTCCCGCATCGTTCACTCCAGTTCACGCCAGTTCCCGCCGGTTCACGCTAGTGCCCGCCTACTCACGCTAGTGCCCTCCTACTCCGCCAGTGGAGCTCTCGTGGGATTATCAGGGGGTGGAGCTCTCGTGTGATTAAGGGGATTAGGGGGTATATAAATTGAGGTCCGAGGACACTCCTAGCCATTCCAGAGTTTGCCAGCGAGGAGACAACATGCCTAAACTGAAGCAGCCAAAGGGAAGGGGGAGGAAAATGGACGTGATAGAGGAGACTGCAGATCGAGATTCTCCTCATTCATCATTTTCAAGTCTCGATATGGTCATCCCGGAGACACAGCAGGATACAAGCCAGAGCCAGGTATCCAGTGATGACGATTTAAAGAAGAAGCGGGTTCGGGTGTCTAAGAAGGACATCCCCGACTACCAGTGGACGGAATAGACGGAGACTACATTGGCCGACCTTGTCAAGGAGAACCCCATGCTCTTTGACAAGAAACACAAGGAGTGGATAAACAAGGTGTTGAAGGACAGCAGGTGGGCATATATAAGAAGCCAGCTGGAACCTCCTGCCACTGCTGCCCAGTGCAAAATACGCTACGATAACTTGAGGATGAGGGTTGACAAAATTATGAAGAAGGAGAAGAAGAGTGGATATATATATATATATATATATATATATATATATATATATATATATATATATATATATATATATATATATATATATATATATATATATATACACAACAAGAACAACAAATGCAGCTGCGTATAGTCCCCTACAGGACAAAGGCCTCAGACATGTCTTTTCATTACTGGGATTGGGCTACCAAGCTGCCAAATACGGATAGATGATGGTGGGAGATCTTCGTCTGATCGCTCTAAGCAGTCCAACCTAGTATAGGTGGTGCTGACTAGTAGAGCGTTGCTGATCATGGCAATACGTAAACCCTTACACCACGTTAAGGAATCTCCACTCAGAAAGGGGAACCCATATACACACACAGAAAAAAAAATGTATATATATATATATATATATATATATATATATATATATATATATATATATATATATACACGTTTGTGTTGACTTACATAAAGACCATACGGTAAGTTTAGTGTACTTTTAAGTTCACCATTTAATGACAATGTTCAGTCATTTATAGCATTTAAACATCATTAATTAAAAGAACAATCGTGTACCAAAATCATCTTTAAAAAGCTGTAATAACACCCAAGTTTAATAATCTCATCAAATTACACATTATTTTCTAACCATAAATAATATTATTGCTATTGAACTGGGAAAAATATCTCTTTAGCCAAAAACATTTTGTAAAGAGAGAAGACGTATTGCGGGATTGACAACAAAACTTTGGGAATATTGAAGCAAAAATATTTATAATAAAAAAAAATGGCAGGCTGGGGTATGAAGGGATGTGGTTACTGGTATGGGGGGGGGGGGGGGGTTTCCGTGGGCGGTCGTGGGGGTCACGAGAAAGGGGGGGGGGGTGCCGCAAAACGATCCCAGAAGAGGGAGAATCGAAAAGTTTTCGGCAGAAGGTGTTGAAAGTAACGTCGTATTTTGAGACAGAGACCAAGTTGTCTTTTCCTCCGGAGAAAGATGGCCGCATCATTTTACCTCGCTTCTCATATATCTTTCCCAAAACTTACCGGGTCAGGTCAGAAGACCAACTTATCTGAGATCAGGAAAATTTCATTATCTTTTTTTTTTTGCTTAAAGGTGAGATTTTTTCTTTTCCTAAAGATTCTTTTGGGATATGCATTAACCCCTTTATAAATGCATTACATGAAGCCCTTTTTCATGTAATTTTATCCTAACTTTAAAATTGTTTATTACCTCAACCAACGAAGTTGGGAGTAGGTTAAGTCTTTCCCCTTTTTGTGAGTTTGTAATTTTTGTGTGTGTGTTTGTTTATGAACAGCTTCCTGGCGACAATTTTAATCGTACACTATTGAAACATGTAGGGATGAACTGTTATGTAAAAAGCTAGAAATGATTAAATTTTGGAAGGTCAAGGTTAAGGCTAAAGGCCACGGTCTAGTAAAATGTCCTATTCACATAATCAGCCATAAGTTTGACGTCGTTGTCACAGAGACTTCAAACTTAGCTCATATTTAAGTGTATGAAAATCCACGTCAATTAATATATGTTAAAGTCAAAGGTCAAGGTCATGGTCGAGCAAAAGGGCGAGAAATAAACTGCCACAGCGGAGGTCTGTGCTCTATTAAATGCCCTTATAGTTAATGCAATATTGTTTTACGTTACACTATAGCCTATCCATACCTCCAATTCCTTATTAATACTTTAAGGACGACGTTCCTTAGATATAATAAATGTTTTTCGATCACTTTTCTCTAATTAATTACTTATCATTGTGTTCTAATTAATCAATTGACATCTTATTGAAGCTGAAAGGAGAGGACACCATTGCTTTCCAAAACATATCGTTTACTGCGCTGTTTGAATTAACAATTATCAAGGGTAATGAATATAACCTCTGTATAACTGATAAAATATATAGCATCACTTTCAATTTCCCCTTGAAACGAAATACCATTACCAAGGCCCCAATTTATATAAAAAAAAAAAAAACAGGGAACATGAATATACAAAGATACACGAACCCACGCCGACATACGTTACAAATACACAAACACACACACACACACACACACACACACACATATATATATATATATATATATATATATATATATATATATATATATATATATATATATGTATATTATGTATATATAAATTCAGTATACATACATACATATATTTATGTATGTGTGCATCTACAAGGACGCACGAATACACATAGATAAACGAACACACACACCGACACACGTATATACATACATTCACATATATATGCACATATATTTACATTTATATGTTTATATAAATGCAGTATACATTTTATATATATATATATATATATATATATATATATATATATATATATATATATATATATATATATATACTGAAGATAAAAAGAAGAAAAACAGAGATGATGAGAAAAGAGTATGCAATGGAGATGAAATATCACTAGAAGGAGTAAAGAATGATGAGGTAGAATCATTTAGCTATTTAGAAACTATGATCTTCAATGCAGGGTCATTAGAATTAGAGTTTAGTAAAAGATTGAAAAAAGCAAATCAGACAATGGCTAGGTTAAGTAAAATTTGGAAATCAAACCGCCTGAAATTACACATAAAAATCAGACTAAATATCAAATTTATTAAGATCGGTGTTACTCTATGGACATGAGTCAATGTATGGCAATGAAACAATCTCCAATAGATTTAGTAGATTTGAGAATAAAGAGCTCAGAAGAATATTGGGAGTTAAATGGCAGGACAGGATTAGAAACGAAACTACAAGAGAGATTACTCGAGTGTCATGTGTGGATGAGATCATGATGAGGGGTAGATGGAGATGGTTCGGGAATGCTCTTTGCACTCCCCAAGCGAGATTAGTTGACCAAATTTCAGCTGGGTTCCACAAGGCACTTGAAAAGTTGGAAGACCCAGGCTTACATGGCTGAGGACTATTATGCGCGGAGTAGGAGATGATGAATGGAAAGTACTGAATAAAAAGCTCAAGATGGAGACGACTGGTGAAATTTAACCGAGGCCCTTTGCGTCAATAGGCGTATGAGGAGATGATGATGATATATATACTTATGTTTATGTATTTAATATTAACAATTCTTTAAATTCTTTAAAATACCGGTGGAAGCGCAATTCACGAAAAAAAAGAGAAAAATCTTTTCGTTATTCATAACATATTCACAAGACATTAGTAGGCGCTAGAAAAGTTATAGATGAATATGCCTTTTTCACTTCCGTGGAGAAACCGAAGGAAAAGTACTATAACAAAGTACTAAAAAAATAGTTTTCCGTTCGTGGGTTTTTGGCTTTGAAGAAAAGTTTGAATGGTTTCTGGGCTGAATCACATCTGTAAGTTTAGACCAAATAACTTTCGTCAAGGTCCCAAAAACAATTCCAGAGCAAGATTACTTTTTCTTATAAGAGATTTAAACCAGCACATGCAGCAATAAGAGAAAATAAAACATCTTTTCGCATCTTATTACTGGAATAAAAACTTTTATTTTCATACCACTATGAAATCAGTAATCTGTGTGATTTATAAATAAATCTACATGTATATATTTATTTGACTATAATCACATTAATTTAAACCACACTTTACATTAATTTTCCAAACTATTCCCTACCATAGTTAGTTAGCCAACTGTACTCACTCTTCTTTTACCCATTTTTCCTATCAGCTAAAAGAAAACACATCCACAATGTCTGTACAAAGACATAGAGGATACATCTTCATCAGTTCATACATTTATAATAAACAACATAAACCTCGTTAAAACAGTATATTTTACTCTGCATGAAGATTAATTTTTTATTAAATCCAATACATATCGAGCAGGTCATTACGAACCAGGCCATATTTTTAATACGTTGTGGTGGCCTGTTGGTACCTTCCCTGACTGGTGATCGTCAGACTGGGGTTCGAGTCCTACTCAAACTTGTTAGTTTCTTTGGTCGCTGCAACTTCACCATCCTTGTGAGCTAAGGATGGGGAGTTGGGGGGGGATAGGTCTAGCTGCTGAGTCATTAGCAGCCATTGCCTGGCCCTCCTTAGTCCTAGCTTGGGTGGAGAAGGGCCTTGGTCGCTGAATATATGTATATACGGTCGGTCTCAAGGGCATTGTCCTGCTTGATAGGGCAATGTCACTGTCCCTTGCCTCTGCCATTCATGCTCGGTCTTTAAACCTTCAAGTTCATTTGTTTAAGTTGCCCATGAAAAGACGTACCAATTACTTCAGCAAACTACCATATGTCTTACTGCACGTTTGAACAATCAGGTTATACACAACATGAATCATAATGGAAGCAAGGTTCTGAGCACAGGAAGCAATCATTCCCACACCCTCGATATAAAAGTACCAGGTATTTAATTTTCAATTATTTCTCGATATCCACATTAGTACTTTGTAGAGTACTCTTTCTAATTGGTCCATCTACAACCGGCCTATTAGCTAGTTGTCCCTGGACGGCAAAATATCGCTTTTGGTGTAATATATTGTCAGAAGATGAGAACAATATGCAATGGCACTGTGTGGCCAAGAAAACCTGACAATTCGTTTCTATGTCACGTAATTAGAGACAGCAAGAAAAAGCTCTTCGTATAGCCTGCCTGACACTTGCACGCATTCTTGGCACGCACTGGCACGCATTGATGCGCGAACTCGCGTGAACGAGCCGTGAAAATGTCGTGAACAGTGCGGGAACTCGCGTGCCAGAGCGTACCAATGCGTGCCATGCGGGCCCAAAACTTTGAAATGTTTAAAGTTTGTGGCACGCATTGGCACGCACTAAATGGCCGTGAAATAAGCCTGCCTGACACTTGCACGCAATCGTGGCACGCACTGGCACGCATTGATGTGTGAACTCGCGTGAACGAGCCGTGAAAATGTCGTGAACAGTGCGGGAACTCGCGTGCCAGAGCGTACCAATGCGTGCCATGCGGGCCCAAAACTTTGAAATGTTTAAAGTTTGTGGCACGCATTGGCACGCACTAAATGGCCGTGAAATAGTCGTGAACGATGCGCCAACTGGAGTGAACTGGAGTGAACAGTGTGGGAACTGGCGTGCCAGAGCGTACCAATGCGTGCCATGCTTACCCTTCCATGCATCGTGCACGCCAGTTCACGTATCGTTCACTCCAGTTCCCGCACTGTTCACTCCAGTTCATGCCAGTTCCCGCATCGTAGCCTTCCCACTGACATTGTCACGCATTGTACTCCCGCATTGTCTCGCACTGTTCACGCTAGTTGGCGCATCGTTCACTCCAGTTCCTGCATCGTTCACTCCAGTTCACGCCAGTTCCCGCATCGTTCACTCCAGTTCACGCCAGTTCCCGCCGGTTCACGCTAGTGCCCGCCTACTCACGCTAGTGCCCTCCTACTCCGCCAGTGGAGCTCTCGTGGGATTATCAGGGGGTGGAGCTCTCGTGTGATTAAGGGGATTAGGGGGTATATAAATTGAGGTCCGAGGACACTCCTAGCCATTCCAGAGTTTGCCAGCGAGGAGACAACATGCCTAAACTGAAGCAGCCAAAGGGAAGGGGGAGGAAAATGGACGTGATAGAGGAGACTGCAGATCGAGATTCTCCTCATTCATCATTTTCAAGTCTCGATATGGTCATCCCGGAGACACAGCAGGATACAAGCCAGAGCCAGGTATCCAGTGATGACGATTTAAAGAAGAAGCGGGTTCGGGTGTCTAAGAAGGACATCCCCGACTACCAGTGGACGGAATAGACGGAGACTACATTGGCCGACCTTGTCAAGGAGAACCCCATGCTCTTTGACAAGAAACACAAGGAGTGGATAAACAAGGTGTTGAAGGACAGCAGGTGGGCATATATAAGAAGCCAGCTGGAACCTCCTGCCACTGCTGCCCAGTGCAAAATACGCTACGATAACTTGAGGATGAGGGTTGACAAAATTATGAAGAAGGAGAAGAAGAGTGGAGCTGGCCAGGCCCAAAGGAGTGGCCGTGATGACTTCCTCATGGACACTTGGTCGTTCCTCATACAGCACATCGTCCGGGGAGAGACAGTCGCCAGTGAGGAGTTTCTTGGCTCCGAAGGAGGTGCCACGACAGCCAGCGATGTCGACGATGATGTGAGGTCGACGGGGTCTCGCAGCCAGGCATCTACCACCACCAGGAAGGACAAGGGGAAGGGGTCCTGCCGAACACTTGACACCTCTCACAGTGACACCTATGTGTCGGAGAAGGATTTCAGCAATATATTGACATATGCTCTCTGTTGCATTAAAATGCTGTACTAAATTGTTACAATGTTTGTTATATATATACATATATAATATATAATATATTTTTAGAATATTTTTTATGTTTCAGCTTGTGTCGAAAGCTGAATCGTCAACCCCAACGTTTATGGGCCAGCACAAGATTGTGCACGATTTTGCGTGCCTGCTGGAAGGCTACATGCGTGCCATCCCAGTACACCGATGGCACGAATTCCAAATAGAGTGCCTCAATCTCACACAACGTTACAGGGACGAGACTCAGGTCTTCCAGCAGGCACAGCAACAATCCTCAGTGACCTGGGCAGGCCCACAGCAACAGCAACCTTTACAGCCCCCTGTGCATCAGCAACCCCCTCAGCAACAGTCACATTGGCAGCCCCCTCAGCAGCAGTCAACTTGGCAGCCCCCTCACCAGCAGTCACCTTGGCAACCCCCTCACCAGCAGTCACCTTGGCAACCCCCTCACCAGCAGTCACCTTGGCAACCCCCTCACCAGCAGCAACCTTGGCAGTCCCCTCAACCAGGACCCTCGCATGCACAGCCAGAGCAGCAGCAGCAGCATCGTCCAGCCAGTCATAACTGGGTGCCGCAGTCAAGCCCTTCTTCCTTGCCCCGTACCACGGAGTGGCACCCAGGGATGCCAACTCCACTGTCATCCACCCCTGTCCAGGTGACCTCGCCATCAGTGCCAGTGTCGTCACCCACCCTTGTCCAGGCTCCTTCACCAGC
>NC_090735.1:43455542-43458042 GCF_036898095.1 Palaemon carinicauda | reverse complement strand
ATAGTATGTAAACAGTATGTAATTCGTATCTCATTGCCTAATACACATAAATTAGATAATGTGAAACACCTGCAAATCTTTATAATGAAGAGACTCATATGTAATTCATGTCTCATTACTTAATACACATGAATTGGATAATGTGAAACACCTGCAAATCTTTAAAATCAAGAGACTCATATGAAGGGTTCAAGATTAAATTTTCATAAACATTGGACAAAAATAGATATCGAGTAATTATTGCTATGAGCCCTTTCACTACCCTTTGGAAAAAGCTACACCTGAATAAATAAAACTTAAAAAACCATTCAAAGCACAAAAAAGACATCAAAGGATATTTATTGTCATCAAACGAATCAAAGATAACAACATTAAAAAAGGGATTTACACCAACTCTTGCAGTTTCTTATCTCTATTTTTTCCTCCGACTTTTCCCTCGAAAAGCGTTTCATGATTTCATGCATTTTTATCAAGATTCTTTCGTACGCAAAATTGCTGACAAAGGTTTCATCTTGAATCGAGATAATGGATTATGATCCCGGCTCTGGTGGGATGAAAGCAACGAAAAATGAAGACTTGGCACACTTCGTAAGAAACGTAATATCGTGAACCCTTTACCTGGCTTATGAAGTCTTGCGGCGAGAGTGTAAAGGTGACATTACACATCGGATAACTTCGATATGAATGTAAATTATGAGCATTTATGATGCTTTCATATAAATATTATTATCATTATCATTCTTGAACTATCCTAATTAGTGTATGCAGACATACATACATACACACACACACACACACACACACACACACATATATATATATATATATATATATATATATATATATATATATATATGTGCGTGTGTGTGTGTGGGTGGGTGTGTGTGTGTGTTTTCAAGTGTGTATGCAAATACGTTTGCCTTGCTTTAGCAGAAAGAAAACAGTTTCCTAATACTGTAACCTTACTGTTAAAGTAAGGCAAATGTTTCTCATACATCCATGCACGCGCACGCACATGCACACACACAAACACACACACTGAGGCATATGCAGTGTATGTATATATATATATATATATATATATATATATATATATATATATATATATATATATATATATATATATATATATATATATATATATATATATATATATATATATTCCTCCATTCTTCATTCATTTTGAGACGTAACCATATATATATATATATATATATATATATATATATATATATATATATATATATATATATATATATATATATATATATATATATATATATATATTCCTCCGGTCTTCATTCATTTTGAGATGTGACCCTAGATGGGGACATCCTCCTAGTTTTTAATCAAGCCTTTAGGAATCATGTTGCCATCCCAACACACCTTTCATTAGCCATAGGGAACGGGTGCACATTAAAACTGGATGGGCTGGCAAACTGTATGCCGAGAGCTATCAATAGAACATGCCGACCAGAGCTGAGATTTGCACTAATGGACCACGGAACGAACTTAGGTTGATTGCGCCTTCAAAGGGGTTGCTTTGGGTCGTTCCATTCCTTGGTTCGGTGTTCAGATTACAAATATCTGGGAATACATTCCATTCCTAACTGTACCGTCCACATGTCCCGCCAATTTCGAAAATTCAAATTTGCAACGAATATTTTCATGTTGGACAAGCTGAAAAAAGTCTATTTTTATAGTTTATATATGAAAGATCTAGTTTAATATTGTTACTGTTCTTTAATTGTTTAGTTTTATTGTACTTTATTTATTTCCTTATTTCCTTTCTCTATTGGGCTATTTTTCCCTATTGGAGCCCTTAGTCTGAAAGCTTCCTGCTTTTCCAACTAGGATTACAGGTTAGCTAATAACAACAACAACAACAATAAAATTAATAATAATAATAATAATAATAATAATAATAATAATAATAATAATAATAGTAATAATAATAATAATAATAATAATAATAATGATAATAATAATAATAATATTATTATCGACCACATGTCCCGCCAACTGTAAATGGCTGAAGAATAAGGGTGTAATCCAGCAACTATTCCCTAACATACTTATGAAGATACCATAAGGTTGAACTCATTTTTGCCAATCTCTTCAAAAGTTGAAAAAATGTATATTAACTGAAAAATAGGACTTTCCGCTTAAAGAAACCTAATTTGCATAAACCCACAATTGTTTCTCATCTAGGAATTCTATGAATAATGTTATTTTCTTATCACATTCATGGAAAAGATACCATGTTTTTATAAATCCATTACTCCATTAGATATTGTTATTTAGAGGCCAGTGCGAGTAATATTCAGGCCTTATTAAACTTATAATTCATATTTTAAAACCTAACGTAATATTTTTAGTATCAGCTATTCACAACTATACTAATCTTTCAATCAGGATCTATTACTATGACATCTACATATGTATAACTCGTGATATACCGTATATGCCTTCAGTGTTAGAAATATATTCTTATACCTCT
>NC_090735.1:43435542-43448042 GCF_036898095.1 Palaemon carinicauda | reverse complement strand
GCAGTAAGTAATAATCAGGTGAGGGGGAATACAGTTAGTAATAATTAGGTGAGGGGAAGTGCAGTAAGTAATAATCAGGTGAGGGGGAATGCAGTAAGTGATAATAAGTTGAGCGGGAATACAGTAAGTAATAATTAGGTGGGGGGGGGGATGCAATAAGTAATAATTAGGTGAGGTGGAATGCAGTAAGTAATAATTAGGTGAGGGAAAATACAGTAAGTGATAATTAGGTGAGGGGGAATGCAGTAAGTAATAATTTGGTGAGGGGGGATGCTATAAGTTATAATCAGGTGAGGGGGAATGCAGTAAGTAATAATTAGGTGAGGAGGAATGCAGTAAGTGATAATCAGGTGAGGAGGAATACAGTAAGTAATAATTAGGTGAGGGGGGATGCAAAAAGCAATAATTAAGTTAGGGGGAATGCTTTAATTAATAATTAGGTGAGGGGGAATGCAATAGGTGATAATTAGGTGAGGGGGAATGCAGGAAGTAATAAGCAGTTGAAGGGGATTGCAGTGAGTAACTGTTACAATTAAGTTCGGTCCTTGCAATACGCCAGTATATTAAAAAAAATGGAAATATATTTTTGATTGTAAAGTAAGGTTGAATGAAAGCCGATTCTTAAAAAAAAAAAAAAAAAAAAAAAAAAAATACAATTTATGAATAGACTATTTTGATAACTCAAACTTTTCCAATAAGCTATTTTCATCCAAAATAATATCTCTGAATTAGTGGGCATGAAAAGCAACACATTTGTTAATTGTGATTTATAACAATTAATTACATAATCCTCCTTATTCGGTAGATATAACAGATAAGTTTTTTTGTTTCTTCACAATTCTAGTTCCTATTTCACCCAAACGCCGTTTTCAGAGACCTAACATAAAATAAAGTTCATTTATTTATAAAGAAAAAAAAAATACTTTAGAACTAAAATTGGTATATAAGCTGTATAAAAAATAAACTCTAGTTATAACCTTGTAAACTCCGCCGTGGTTACAGGAATAGCAAGCATGACTGGTCAACGCTCTTCTAAAATAAATCAGGTTTTTACGTTGAACAAGCTGACATAAGCCTTTTTTTATAGTATATATATATGAAGTATCTGTTTTCAATTTATTGATGTTTTTAAAATATTTCTTATTATTTGTTCATTACATTTATATCGTTTACTTATTTCCTTATTTCATTTCCTCACTGGGCTGTTTTCCCTATTGGAGCCCTTGGGCTTATAGCATCTTGCTTTTCCAACTAAGGTTGTACCTTAGCTAGAAATGATAATAATAATAATAATAATAATAATAATAATAATAATAATAATAATAATAATAATAATTTCTATTTTATCCTCTCATGTTGAATTCTTACCCAATTTCAAGTATTTCTAAGTATATTATATAAATTACGTATTATAGAAAGAAAAATTGTTTAATTCAGAAAATAAATAAGCAGTGCATTACATATTTAGATCAACTTTGTTTAAAGATAAATAACTACTAAACACAGCAGTTTATATCAGTGTTTGCCTCGCATTTTTCTGTAAAATTGAAGTGAATGGTAAATCCTGAACGTGTCTGAGAAAGGATATCTCCTCTATTCTAATATTCATTTCTCAAGATTATAATCATCACACCAAATAATTACATCGGATTTATCGTCAGTTTTCTATCCTAAGAAAATTCGTTATTGGATTTTCAGTCTTCGAAATATCAACCCTAAAATTCCATTTCGAGATAAGCAACACTAAGTATAGTAACAAATTTTGTTGCAAAGGAAATGCGGGAATGGCATAAGTCAACATAAACACAAAATCTATTCAAGAAAACTCGAAAATTTTCATGAAATATCACAGGTGTTCAGAAACCCAAATACGCATACCTTGAATGTTCCCAAAAGTGTTTACTGTATCAAATATTGACAGCGATTTCCTTCTTGTAGCTCAGGTATAGATTCTGGGCCAAGAGTTATAACGTTATTGAAAAGGACTTGAATAAACTTTCGCCATCAAAGGATAATGTTTAGTGTTAAGAACAGCATCGACAGTTATGTTTCGTTTCATGTCAGTTGAATAAAAAAAAACATCTCGGCAAATTAAAATATTTTTTAGGATATTTGAAATGACAAATAAGCAATGTACTCTTTCTGAATTATCGAATTAGTTTATTTTACATGCTCTGTAATGAAATGAATTGAGAAGCTAAACCATTTTCAGGATCTGAATTAATCTAAGAATTAATATTCCCACCCGAAGTAAAAAACATATTTTGGAGTGTTATTTCTTATATATTTTCTAGTGCGACACTTTGTTTCCTTTCTACCTTTCTGAGATTTGTAGACTCCATCGTTATGGGATAAAGATTACTCGAATATGACCACAAAAATATCAATATCAATTCAGAATCCACCCGAAAATTAAGTTAAAATCGTCAATAGAATGTGAGCTTCATTCAATAATTCCGATAGACCACTAATAACATCATAATCAGATTCTCAATAATGGATACACTTTACAAAATTAATCAATTAAGATAAGTGACTCATAATTGATGTGTTCACAATACTAAAGGCCTCCAGAGCTCAAAGTGCTGTTTTCTTGTTTTCTTCTTCTTTTAATGCCTTCTAAAAACACTTTTCTTATCATATTAAAAAATATACTTTGATATGCATAGACCCCAAACCTTTTCAAAATACATTAATAAATTGCAGACATATGAGTGTTTGAGAATTGCTAATTTTCTAATGCGTTTTTCTTGAGATTTTGATTTTTCTCGCTCGGCTCCTGGAGACTCTTAGTATTGTGTAATGTACTCGTCAATTGCAGAAGGGAATTAGCTGCAAAGTAACATAGGCCTCACTTCTTTAATCATCCCTAAGTTCTTTTGGATGTTATGGCATTACGATACTATATCGTGTATGACTTCAATTTTACATTAACGTTGAAGACTAAGGGAAAAGAACATTTAACTGCCATGATTGACTAGGTTTATTTCTACCATTAACATTGCTCTGGATTTCTCATAAATTTCTTACCATATTACCTTACCGTAATGACCTTAAGCAATTCTCTCTCTCTCTCTCTCTCTCTCTCTCTCTCTCTCTCTCTCTCTCTCTCTCTCTCTCTCTCTCTCTCTCATGAAATAATAACAAAACCCCCTGATGTATTTCAACGCGATTTTTACCTATTGTATGTATTAGTCTGCTTCGAAGAGAGTTGACTGGTCTAATATTTCATTAATTGTCAATCATTTCTCAAATCGTTTATTCATTTCCCTATTCCCTTTCCTCACTTGGCTATTTTTTTCCTGTTGGAGCCCTTGGGCTTATAGCATCTAGCTTTTCCAACTAGGGTTGTAGCTTAGATAATAATAATCATCATAACCTCCTCCGACGCCTATTGACGCAAAGGGCCTCAATTAGATTTCGCCAGGCATCTCTATCTTGAGCTTTTAAATCAATTATTCTCCAATCGTCCTCTCCTACTTCACGCTTCATAGTCCTCAGCCATGAGAGTCTGGGTCTTCTAACTCTTCTAGTGCCTTGTGGAGCCCAGTTGAAAGTTTGGTGACGTAATCTCTCTTGGGGAGTGCGAGGAGCATTACCAAACCATCTCCATCTGCCCTTTACCATGATCTCATCCACACATAATAATAATAATAATAATAATAATAATAATAATAATAATAATAATAATAATAATAATAATAATAATAATAATTGATAATCGCAAGCACCATAGTTGCCTTTATCTGGAAAGGGAACAAGATTGAACGAAATAAAAACGAATTAATCCTTTATGTCAATGATTATTTTGTAGCAAAAGACCAAACTAAAATTAATATTCATGAAATTAGGCGAATAAAAGGAATGCGCTTGCCTGTTCTACGCCCCCGTGTAATATTCGCAACGATGTTAATTGTGTACATCTTTTATTCATTACTATATATTACCATTGCAACATAGTTAATTGTACTTGCAACAGTTAATTGTTAAAATATATATCTGTAAGGAATGTTCCTTTATTAATAACCTTTATAAGGAATGTTCTATTTAATTTCGACGAACATCATAAAAGTGGAAAGGTAAAATTTCGACCACCATAATTTTACTCGACACTCTTAATTGCTGTAAGACAATTTTTTTCTCTCTCTCTCTCTCTCTCTCTCTCTCTCTCTCTCTCTCTCTCTCTCTCTCTCTCTCTCTCTCTCTCATACCTATATGTACCTTTTTATCCGTCTATTTGTGTAAATATTTATTCATATATAATTGTACAATGGTTGCATAATAGTCGATTTTATTCTGCACGCATCATCTGCACAAAATGATCTATCATTAACAGACTTCATGTTGAAAAACCTTAAGTTCTGAGGTTATATATTTTCAAAATCCGTATTTAGTGATAGAGTAATCTAAAATGAAAAGAGAAATTTACCTTTGAAACAAAATGCCATCAAACGCCTTTAATTCACACAAACGAATTATAAATTATAATTACCCCTGAATTAATTATGTGAAACTCAGCTTAAGGAGAATAGTATGCATCAAAATAAAAATACATTAAAAAGCAACAATAAAGCGAACCTAAGTTATGAATAAATTGAAGCGCGACGGATATAAATATAGCTTCAGATTGTAAATAAATAAACAAATAAATAGTTATATATTTGTATAAATAAACAACTCTTGAGAAACAATACAAAGGTGGAAGTCCTAAGATCTATTGACGTTAAAAGAACTAGATTAATGAATCACCAATAATACTCTCAGATATTAAGGAATACCCATGAGAGAGAGAGAGAGAGAGAGAGAGAGAGAGAGAGAGAGAGAGAGAGAGAGAGAGAGTTACAAGGATTTTGGATGTCAAAAATATTTTAGTCCATCCGCGGAGACTCCATTTGCTCTATGGTAGAGCGATTTATTTTAATCATTTAGAGAGTTCGTATGATCTTGTTTAACTTATTCTTGAATTCGCTTTCCGTGTTACTCTTTACTACATCCGTTGGAAGTCTATTCCGAGAGAGAGAGAGAGAGAGAGAGAGAGAGAGAGAGAGAGAGAGAGAGAGAGAGAGAGAGATAGAGTTGGAATTCAGAAGACCTTCAGTGATTGCGAAAAATATGATACATTTACATCAATGTAATTTATTTTTTCACAATTATATGAATTATTTTTGAAAAACTAGTTGAATGCTTGAATTGATTACCATAAATAAGAGAAACAATAGCAAAAAAACAAAAAAAATACCCATGAAAATCTACGAGTATTTTTTAAGTTTTCCTATGTATTTTCCAGTTAGTTTTTACACACTATTACGCAGATACATTTGGTAAAATTCATATTTCTTATCATCATCATCCCTTCCTTGCCTATTGACGCAAAGAGCTTCAGTTAGATGATGCCAGTCGTCTCTGCCTTGAGCTCTTCTAGTGCCTTGTGGAGCCCAGTTGAAAGTTTGCTGAACTAATCTCTCTTGGGGAGTGCGAAGAGCATGCACAAACCATCTCCATCTACCCCTCACTAGGATCTCATCCTCAAATGGTATTTGAGTAATCTCTCTTATAGTTTCATTTCCAATCCTATCCTGCCATTTCTTTAACATGATCGCGATTACATTATTTCATTTACATCCTTTATCAAGAAATTCCGGTAAAGATACAAATATACATAAACAAATAAATGAAAGCTGTGTGCAAATATTAATAATCAAGTCAGCAATAACAAGAAGATTAAAATGCTCACCTGCGAATGCAGTAATTAAACTTTATACGATTTTCTCAGCCGTCAGTCAAAGAGATAAATGATAATCCTTTCACCTTTGTGGCCGCCCAAGAGGAAAAGCAATTAACCTACACACGTGAGAGGAAGGATATTCTGACATTCGGGCGTACTTCCTTCCCCATTTTTCAGGGAAATTCAGTTCTTGGAATATATCTGTGTTAATAAACTGCAATGTAATACGTTCCATTATCTTTAATTTAATTGCAGTCATAATGGAAAGCTCTGGAAGGAAATGGGGGGATGTACTAGCAACAATTAAAATGTATTTATTACTGTAGTCAGTCTATTTTCATGACAGCACTATACAATATTCCATTGTTTGTTTAATCATACGGGAATGCTCTGGAAGGAAATAGGTGCATGTACTAAAAGAATTTATATAATATTTATTACTTTAGTCAGTGTATTTTTATACCGTACTGTACAATATTTCATTTTTTTTTTTTGTGGGGGGGTGGAAGGAAATGGATGTACAGTATCTACTAAAACAATTTAAACTGTATTTCTTACTTTATTCAATTTATTTTCATAACCTTACTGCAAAATATTTCATTGTAATTTTTTTATTCAAAGTCATACTGGAAGCTCTTGAAGGAAATGGGTGTGCAGTATATACTAAAACAATTCAAACATTATTTCCTACTTTCGTCAATCTATTCTTATAACCGTACTGTACAATGTTTCATTGTTTTTTTTTCTTTAATTACACTCATACTGGAAAGCTCTGGAAGGAAATGGATGTATGCACTAAGATAATTTAAATTGTATTTCTTACTTTAATCTCAGTCTATTTTCATAACCGTACTATACAATGTTCCGTTGTCTTTTCTTTAATCATAGTCATACTGGAAAACTTTGGATGGATCAGTTATTTTAGTTTTCAGTCCTTGAATATTTATCACTTTCTAATGATTTAGTAAAATACGATTAATCAATAAAAAAAAATTTTAATAATAAAAGGAAATACTTCCAATGGTCTAGTAAAAATATTTCTAATGGCATAATTTTAAAGAAAATATCTCATTTAACACATTTTTAATTTTTAAAATAAGGGAAAATTCCAGAATTCTATACTTTACCACATGATTGAGCCCGGAGAGTAACACCCTAAATCATCTACTTATTAAGTTTATAGAATCATACAAAATACTTCAGGGCTTATTCATGTTTATATTTTTTTTTCATTCATAGCTCAATTTTCTTAAAGGTCTAAAGGTTTAAAGGTCACTCATGAATGGCAGAGGCAAGGGACAGAGACATTGCCCTATCGAGCAAGACAATGCCCTAGACTGACCATACATACATATGATCAGCGCCCAATCCCCTCTCCACCGTAGGTAGGACCAAGGAGGTCCTGGCAATAGCTGCTGATGACTAGCAGATAGACCTATAGGCTCCCCCTAACCTCTCATCCTTACTTCATAAAGATGGTGAAGCTGCAACGAACAAATAAACTAACGAGTGTGAGCGGTACTTGAACCCCAGTCTGGTGTTCACCAGTCAGGGACGTTACCACATTGGCCACCACAACCCCTAGTCTATCTTTGCTTGATAAGTATATTGTACGGGTATATTTAGTTATTAAACAGGTTGAAACTAGGGATATTAATATTTTTTTAAGTACAGGCTACAAAGGCTGCAGGTATGTAGCCATTTTAATTATGAAAATCGGAGCCTTGACTGACCAATGGTATATTTACAATATATTCAATAAATGAATATAGGAATACATAGCTAATTCCTGCACATCCCTTCGCGTTTTCATTTCATTTAATGCACTTATTACAAAATATCAAATTGATATAAGTTCAATGGTTTAAACAATGAGAGAGAGAGAGAGAGAGAGAGAGAGAGAGAGAGAGAGAGAGAGAGAGACGCACGTAAACTATTTAGCATATGATTTGTTGTACATAATGACCCAGAATGTAGCCATTCTTGCTTTCTTCAAATTCATATATGAATTGTCTTTTACGTTCCTGTGAATGAAAGATCTAAGAAAAATTTGAAATGAATGTGCCTTAATTACATATCATGTCCACTAGTAAGTTACAACTAAACCAATAAAATCACTTATTCTTACGTCTAAAACTATTGTCAATAATGACAGATGTGTTTCAGTCACTTAAAGGGAAATTATGTAATTGATTCTTTCAGAGTGAAATTCGATTTCAAATGAAATTTTAGACCGAACAAAGAAAGATCTCTCTCTCTCTCTCTCTCTCTCTCTCTCTCTCTCTCTCTCTCTCTCTCTCTCTCTCAAATACAGAAACAAAGACACTGTACTTTATCTGTACACATCCCTAGTAAGACGCTATACAGGACACGGAGACCAATTTTAGGCTCCAAGTATTCAGAGGGACAAAGATAAGCTGGAAGCAGTACAAGCTGGTTCCAACACTAGCAATATGGATATAGACGGAGGATGGAACGTTTGAACTTATTTTATCAACAAACTGGACGACTGAGGGGACAGTTAATAGAGGCATTAAAAATTCTTCAAGAAATAACAAGTGTAGATTACAACCCTCTATTCACGCGCAGCCAAAATCTATCCAGAGGTAACGGATACAAACTGGAATTGGAATGATACATCACCACTCAATGTGGAATTTCTTTACATACAACATAAAAAAATACATGGAACAGACTTTCAGCGGATGTAGTCAACAGTAACAAGGCAAACGAGTTCAATAATAAGTTAGACAAGATCATAAAAACTCTGAATACGTTCTACCCAAGAACAAATGGAGTCTCCCGGATGTACTGAAAAGTATTTGAGATATTCAAAATCCTTGTAACTCCTTATAACTCTCTCTCTCTCTCTCTCTCTCTCTCTCTCTCTCTCTCTCTCTCTCTCTGAGTGTTTGTGAGTGAACGTAGCACAAAGACTTATTCAAATAGTTTGATAAACTATCTCTAATACTTTAGCTAACATACTTGAAAAGAGTATTTGTATTTATCCTCAACTGTGGATGAAATTGGATCAAGATAAGGAGAATAGCTGGTGGTGAAATACGGAGATGGGGTGAAAAGTGCTTTGAAAAATACGCAGATAGGGCGAATAGCTGTTGGGGAAATACGGAGATGGGAGAATTTTGGCGGTTCAAATTTGTTATATATTGCTCAATTTTTTGTTATTCATATATGCAGAAGGTAGACTGCGATGGTTACACTTTAATGAATAATATTGATGGTCATATCATCACATTCGTCTTGATACGCTTTTCTTATAAGTTATAATGGTCAAAGAGTACTGGCACAGATTCATCAAATTCATAGTGCATAATAGTGGTCTGCATTTCCGTGGGAATCTTTAAATATTTTTTTTTTTTCTACCTTTAATATCTAATGACTAAAACGATATCTCCTATGTAAGTGGGTTTACACAGTTTAACCTATCAAGAAAAAAAGGCAAAGCTCAATACTTCTGGAAGTATGTAAGATTATTACTGGTTACAAAATGGTAGTATTTTTTTTTATTGAAAATGATAGTTATCTTCCCTTAATTATCAAGCTTTGAAAATATAACCTTTAAACGCCAAATGAACTATTCTGTGACCAATGACCCTTAGATGTCAGGATGCCAGATAACTCATAATCAATCAATCAATTAATCCGTGACTGAAATATTTGGTTCTGGATAGTTCTGAAAAAGTATTCTCTTTTAACCTCTCGAAGTTTTAAAATGGAATTTCCCTAAACATGAAGCTTTGGGAATGAAAGTGGGGGGGGGGGGGGGGGGGGGTTGTTGTTAGAATAGATAGGAGCACTGGAATTGGAATGGGCATAAGTCGCTTTATTTGCATCATGGGACATGCTCTCAATATAAGAAATAAAGGATTCCATATTTTAAAGAGAAGAGCGTTATTGTTCATGGAAACTCTTGATTCCAGCTTGAAACCATTATGCTAAGCGATTAATAGTCCTACACATACACACACACACACACACACACACACATATATATATATATATATATATAAACAAAACACAATGCATATTGTGTGTATATACAGTATATATATATATATATATATATATATAAAGAGAGAGAGAGAGAGAGAGAGAGAGAGAGAGAGAGAGAGAGGAGAGAGCTACATAATACGTATTGTGTATTGATTACTTTTATTCACTAAACTTCCATTGTAAGCTTACAAATTTCATTACTACATCAATAACTGTATAATAATTAGGTGAAAAATAATACGAAAAAAGGATTTCTATACATAAACCACAACAACAACAATAATAATAATAATAATAATAATAATAATAATAATAATAATAATAATAATAATAATACTATTATTATTATTATTATTAGTAGTAGTAGTAGTAGTAGTAGTAGTAGTAGTAGAAGTAGTAATAGTAGTAGTAGTAGTATATTTATCATCATTATTATCAAAATGAATAAGATTACCACCCAGTATAGTGATAGGGCTTAGAAAATGAAATATCCCAATGAAACAAGAACTAAGGAATAACTTGAAAAAAAATTATAACACTTCACCCCAAGAAGTTTTAAAGTTATTTCTCTTTGACACAGAAAGTTAACGTCTTTCCAAGTTGTTATCTCACACGCCCTCTATTTCAGGAAGCTATTGGCCACGTAGAAAAAGATATGGACACCTGTCCAGGTAGAAAAAGATATGACATGATGATCTATTGCTGAAGTCTGATATTGAAAAAAAAGGCTCGGTGTTGATATTATAGCAGAGAGAGAGAGAGAGAGAGAGAGAGAGAGAGAGAGAGAGAGAGAGAGATTATAAATTTCCGAACGATAATTTACGGTTAATATCATAACAAGTATAATTCTAAGAACAAGAGAACGCTAAAGGTTTTAAATTAAAATCAGGGGACAGATTTCGTAATTTAGGAACGTTTGAAAATAGAAAGATTTCCCAGAAATGCTAAATCAAACTTAAGACTGTAGAATTGAAAAAAAAAATAATATTGCTTAAACAATAATTCCCAAGAGGACAGATTAACAATGGTAAAAAAGTCTTTTTATCTATATAAAAAAAAGGAGTCCTAGACATGTTGACGTTGTGATGAATAATGAATGCCCAACTGTGAAGAAGCTATACTTATTTTACAATATAAATTAGATAACCCTTATTAAATACGATTGCTTATTCTTCCTCGCTGATAATTTCATGTGATAATTGCTAAAGGTTTACTGAAAGTAAGTGTATTTAGATTCCTAATGTACAAAGGAAAGACTTTCCTTTAATGAAATACAGTAATATTTCTCAAATGGTTTCTGATGGAATCTGAAACCAAAGCAATCTAAATACAGTGAAGTCATCCATTGGCGAAAATATATAAACCAAAAGCTCACGAATTGCAACCCACATAAACAGACAACAAGGAAATCAACCCCATAATATTCACTGAAACCCATAAATTATTTTCCCTATGCATCATTTCCTCCAGAAAAAAAAAAAAAAAACGTCAGAAGCTCTTCTATGAAGAAAGGGGGAGCTCCAAAGCATTTGCGATAATAGGACCCGATACCTTAGCTAAAGCAAACTAAATTCTTTTAAGGGTAGCTCATGCTTTTCAAAGTTAAGGAGGCTTTTATCATAAGAAAGTTGAGGGAGAATTTCTTTCTGCGATGATAAAAGCTCCCCATTACTCTCTCGTGTCGCAGTACCACATTGTGCTTATGGAACCTCCTCCTTTCTTTATAACTTGCATTGCTTAAAAAAGAAGTCTAAAGATTTTTTCAAATTTATATTGTTCGCTAACAGTGATCGTAATTCCAAGAAATGCACGAATTTGTATTAATTTTGATAATAGTAATAATCTGAAAAATTTCAATATTAATAATATTGATAATATTAATAATAACATCTCATAATTTTAACGATGATAATAATCTTACTAATTTTAAAAATAATAATAATTTTAATAATAATAATGATTCAAGATTTAAGAATGTCGATCACTTTTTTTTCCCTTTTTACCCTTTGGACATATATCAAATTATTTGAGGAATGACTGACATGGAGTAAGTGATTAAAAAAAATGTATCCTATGTGTCTGGGATGTTCCTCTTGACTCCACGGAAAGAAAATAATTAACTGTAAGGACTTCCAACTTTTAGAAATTCGGCTTTGAGATTTTTTTTTTTTTTTTTTTAATCTATTCAACTTTTTTTCTGTAAAAATAACAGCGTTATTTGGTACTTTTTGTTATTTTTTTTCTAGTGTCTAATCTTCTCGTCTTTTTAATGGTCTTGGATGAAAGACTTTTTTAAAGCAAATGGTTCTTTAAATACTTCTTTTTCAAATGTAAATATTGTGTTCAACAGTCCACACACCTATGTAAATATATATACACAGACAATAACACACAAACACACATGCACACACACACACACACACACACATATATATATATATATATATATATATATATTTATAAATATATGTGTGTGTGTGTGTGTGTGTACATGAATAAGTAAAAGTAACCGAATAAGATAAAATTCCAAATAAACGAAGTTACCGGAAATTACCACGTAAAATATATTATTTTGATGTAAGAAGTAAAAGGGATTAACTAATGCTTTGATAATGAAATGAAATAAATAAGGATTAACCAGATTTAAATCCTGTAATTTCTCATAAAAATTATCACAATTGATATAATTTATGGTTCTTCATATAAAAGTGGCCACTAGACGGAATTAAAATGTTATATTGCGATCTGGAAATATAAATTG
>NC_090735.1:43428042-43430542 GCF_036898095.1 Palaemon carinicauda | reverse complement strand
AGAGCAAAGATACAAGCACAGAATGAACTATGTACGAACGTGGGACACACGGTTGGTATATGGCTCCCCCCCCCCCTAAAAATGACATACTGTACATGTTGAATAGGGCGCCCTGATCTAGAGAGGCAAACTGTAGGCGGGTCATCTGGCAGGAGATAAGCAGGTTTTAGACGATCAATGGAGACCCAGTCTTCTTTGCCACGAATGTTTAGTAGGAATGCTTTCAGACTGCGTCAGATCACAAGGAAAGGGCCCATGTAAGGGGGCGTTAGCGGTGGCTTGCTAGTGTCGTTGCACAGGAAGACATGCGTTGCAGAGTGCAAGTCTGTCAGCATGTGATGCTTCGCAGGGGGCTTGTAAGTCTGGCGGCATGGAGTAAATTTTCCCACGATGTGACGTATGCGCTGGAGATCGTCGGAGGAGGTTGTAGAAGAAAAAAATTCGGCAGGGACGACCAACGGATCGCCATACACCATTTCAGCTGCTTAGACGTCGAGGGCGTCTTTAGGAGTGATCCTTAGTTCCAGGAGGACCAAGGGAAGCTGAGTAAACCAGTTGGAATCCTTGAAGCGGGACATCAAAGCTGCTTTGAGGGTGTGATGAAAACGTTCAACAATTCCATTGGCAGCGGGGTTGTAGGCCGTTGTGTGATGTAGGGTGATGCCCAGGAGATTCGCTAATGATGTCCACAAATGAGAGGTGAAAGTGGTACCCCTGTCAGAAGTAATATGCTCAGGGATACCAAATCTTGCAATCCATCCTGAGAGTAAGGTAGATGTACATGAGGCGGACGTTGCAGTTTCCATGGGAATGGCTTCAGGCCAACGAGGGAGCAGTCGATGACGGTAAACAGGTAACGATGTCCTTGTGATGTGGGTAGGGGACCTACAACGTCGACGTGAATGTGTGCGAAATGACGCTGAGGTTGAGGAAAGGTGCCCACTCCTGAATCCGTGTGTCGATGTACTTTGGCAAGAAGTACAGGCGCGTACCCAATCCTTAGCATCCTTAGAAATGCCGTGCCAAATGAACTTCGTCTTCAGCAGCTGTGCAGTAGAACGGTATGAGGGATATGAAAGGCCGTGAATGAAATCAAACACCTGCCGGAGCATGGGAGCAGGGATCCAAGGTCGCGGTCTACCAGTACTGACGTCACAGAGGAGGGTGGTGTTGGAGTCCTCGAGGGGGAAGTCTTCCCAACGGAGGGACGTGCAGGATGTTCTACATGCTTGATACTCTGGATCCTGTCTTTGGGCTTCAGCCAGGGTGTTGTAATCCAATCCTAGTTGAACGGCAACCAACGTGTTTCTTGACAGGGCATCGGCAACGGGATTAATTTTCCCAGGGACGTACTGAAGGGTGCAATTGTATTCAGCCACGGCGGAGAGATGTCGGCGTTGAGTGAAGGCTTGCACCAGAGAAATGTGGTCTGTGCGAATGACGAAGGGCGTACCTTCTAAGAAATGGTGAAAGTGACGGACAGCCAAGTGCACCGCCAGCAATTCGCGATCGAAGGTAGAATAACCAGATTCTACCTTGGACAGTTTTCTGCTGAAGAAGGCCAATGGGCGGGGCGAGCCGTTGACCACCTGCTCGAGTACTGCACCAATAGCGATGTCGCTGGCATCGGTGGAGAGAAGGAGAGGGGCATGTGGGATAGGAAAAGTGAAAGCTGCAGCAGTTGATCATGCCCAAAAACTCCTGCAGAACTTTGACGGACGAGGGCACAGGGAAGTCCTGAACGGCTGCTACCTTCTCAGGGAGGGGATGGACTCCTTCAGGAGTGATGCGGTGCCCTAAGAACGACACTTCGTTGGCGCCAAAGGTACACTTGTCGTACCAGACTACAAGGCCAATTTGTTGCAGGCAGTCGAGCACGATGCGCAGGTGACGGAGGTGTTCCTCTTTTGAGGAGGAGAACGCAAGTATGTCGTCCACATAACATACACAGAAGGGGAGGTCCCCTAAGATGCCATCCATGAGACGTTGAAATGTGACCCCAGCATTACGAAGGCCAAAACAGGAGTAATTGAAGGTGTATGTACCAAACGGAATGGTGATGGCGGTCTTGGGGATGTCTTTTGGGTTCATAGGCACCTGATAATACCCCTTCAGGAGGTCGAGCGTAGAGAAAACCTTCGCTTTGTGCAGGTAGGAGGTCATGTCGGCAATGTTTGGGAGGGGGTAGTGATCCGGCTCTGTTTGCATGTCCAGGCGCCTGTAATCCCCGCACGGACGGAGGGAGCGGTCTTTCTTCAGAACGATGTGTAAGGGTGACGACCATAGGCTGGAGGCCTTTTGGCAAAGGCCCATTTCCTCCATTTCAGCGAACGTCTGTTTGGCGGCTGCCAATCGTTCCGGTGCAAGACGTCTGAGTTTTGCAAAGACTGGGGGTCCCGTCGTCTTGATATGGTGATAAATACCGTGCTTGGCAGGAGCCGTGGGCGTTTGGCGAAGTTCTGGACGGAAAACTTCCGGGTACGACGTGAGGAGGTGGGCG
>NC_090735.1:43398042-43400542 GCF_036898095.1 Palaemon carinicauda | reverse complement strand
CTCTGGCTGGAAGAGGAAAAATACAGTTTTCAATGGCTTGCACCCAGATGGTAAGAAACCTTTCAACTGGCAGAGAGAGAGAGAGAGAGAGAGAGAGAGAGAGAGAGAGAGAGCGCAATGCAATATTAGTATAATTTATAATTTTGAATTGTTTTCCTTAAGAATATAATTCTGCAATGAAGAAAAAAAGAACACATGTGTTTTCAGAAAATATCTAATTATAGTGAAATATTCATAATCATAAAATCTTATGATTCTACTATACAAAAAGTGCATCCATAATTTTTCTTATGTATGTTACATTAATATCAAACATATCCGGAACGGTGCTACCTTCTTTCAAGCATTGGTTTCTATGTAAGTAAACATAATGGCAGTACTATGATGTAATATTCGGGATAGTTCTTGACTTCAATAAAGTCGGAACTGTCCGTCCGGACCATCTTTTCTATTACCAATATGTTTGACTTGAGAAGAAAGGTTCTTCGTGTGGGCCTTTACGAATCATATAACTTTGGTTTTAATATAGAAACCACAATTACTAAAAGGGAAACCTGAACAAAACAGTTAACGAAATAACACAAATACTTTCTTTGTATGTACTACTTAAGGCGTGGTTGTTCATTGCCAAGGACACACTATAAATATACCAATCAGAAACAATATGAACTAACGAGGCACTCAGTAAAACGCAGACCTCCACCGCGACAGCTCTTTTCTCGACCTTTGACTTGACGTTGACCTTTGACCTTAACATGTATCAATTGGCGTGGATATTCATACACTCAAATATGAGCCAAGTTTGAAGTTCCAGTGACAACGATGTCCAAACGCATGGCTGATTACGTGAATTGGACATTTTGCTTAACCATGACCTTGACCTTTAAAAATTTAATAATTTCCAGATTTTTACTTGAAAGTTATTCCCTGCAAGTTTCCTTATCCTCCGATTAAAATTGTGGCTGGGAAGCTGTTCACAAACAAAAATACTCAAACAAAAAAAACACAAACAGGGGCTAAAACATAACCTCCTTCCAACTTCGTTAGCGGGGGTAATTAACAGGCATAAACATGTGAAAAAAATAGGTTTCCCTTCCTTACTGCTGTATGAAGGTGAGGCTATCCGATTATATATATCATAGAAATATCTCTCTCTATCGTTTAAATGTCTTTCTATTTTCAATTTACTACATTTCATATAATCAATATTAAAGGAATGGGTATTGGAACGATGGAATATAGGGGCCTAAATATTCACGTATAATTAAAGTCATTTAGATTTACTTGCTAAAACAATAATTTCCTTTTACATTTTGCATATAAAAAGTTAAACATTATTTTGAACAAATTATACATGTTTTAAAGGAAAACTACTCAAACACACACACACACACACACACACACATATATATATATATATATATATATTGTATATATATTGTATATATATATATATATATATATATCTATATATATATATATATATATATATTGGCCTAAACAACGAATATGAATGTTTTCCTTTTCACATTTACATAGAAATCACACATTATTCAGAACCAATCATACTTGTTTTAAAGCAAAACTGCCCATATATATATATATATATATATATATTATATATATATATATATATATATGTATATATATATATATATATATATTTTCATTTTTTTTTGCATGAACACCGAATATAAATGTCCCCGGAGTTAGAAAATTTCCCCAAGAAAGACCCAGCAAGTGATGAGCTCTATATTTCAAGTCTCATTTTTCCAGGAAGATTTTCCAGGCCGTGGCAGGGACCGCTGGCCAGGTGATTCATGACCCGAAGGAGAAATTAGAGCTTCAAGATTTATATGCCTGTCTATGTTCAAAGATTTCATTAGTAAATTCTATAAATTATATATATACATATATATATACATATATATAATTATATATATATATATATATTATATATAAATAAATATATATATATATATTTATATATATATATATATATATATATATATATATATACAGTATATATATATGTGTGTGTATATTATCATTAATATTATTATTATTATTATTATTATCATTATTATTATTATTATTATTATTATCACTTGCTAAGCTACACTCCTAGTTGGAAAAGAAGGATGCTATACGCCCAGGGGCTCCAAAAGGGAAAATAGCCCAGTGAGGAAAGAAAACAAGGAAAAATAAATATTTTAAGAACAGTAACATAAAAATAATCATTTCCTATATAAGCTATAAAAACTTTATCAAAACAGGAATAAGAGAGATATAATAGAATGGTGTACCCGAGTGTACCCTCTAGCAAGAGAACTCTAACCCAAGACAGTGGCAGACCATGGTACAGAGGCTATGGCACTACCCAAGAATAGAGAACAATGGTTTGATTTCGGAGTGTCCTTCTCCTAGAAGAGATGCTTACCATAGCTGAAGAGTCTCTTCAATCCTTACCAAGAGGGAAGTAAGCACTGAACAATTATAT
>NC_090735.1:43390542-43393042 GCF_036898095.1 Palaemon carinicauda | reverse complement strand
TCTCAGTTTATAATGATTGTATTTTCGGATGAAACTTATTTTCCATATTAATAAGAAATATTGTATTTCGTAATATTCATTTAATTTGTATCGCTATAGTGCGTTCTTGTACTGAATTCATTATCTTTAATCATATCATAACTCAGTTAATTGGATATAATGTTTAATTACGTTATTTCGATACAGAATTGTGGGCAATCGTATTAACCTCTAATTGTTCGCGATATGGAATATGATGTGTTTTTTCTATTAAGAGATGTTAGATATTTTGGGCTAATGTATATCATCATCATCATCATCATCATCATCATCATCATTATTATTATTATTATTATTATTATTATTATTATTACTCACTTACTTACTGAGCTACACCCCTAGTTGGAAAAGAAGGATGCTATAAGCCCATGGGCTCCAAAAAGGGAAAACAGCCCAGTGAGGAAAGGAAACAAGGAAAGATACAATATCTTAAGAACAGTTTCAGTATTAAAATAAATATTTCCTACATAAACTCTAAAACCTTTAACATAACAAAAGGAAGAAAAACTAGATAGATTAGTGTGCCCGAGTGTACCCTCAAGCAAGAGAACTGGATATATAGCTAGAATGTTACAGCTACAATGAAAATATATAAGGACTAATTTATATCAGTTAATGAAAATGTTCGGACAATATTCTCATATTTATATATTCTGCACATCTAAAAGGAGAGATACAGGCCATAGTATTTTTCCTCGTTAATATATTGAATATAATAAAGTATTCAAAAGGTTCGTGTACGCTTAAGTTACGAAATAATTGAAATGAAATATATTGTTTTAGAATGAACTCATGTTTTTAAAATATATTACCATGACTATTTTTTAATGGTGTGATTTCTCTCTGTGAATTAAATTAGGAAATGCGAATTATAAATTTCTTTGGATATGGATTGCAATAACATAAAACAAAGTGTTTTTGAAATACTGTCTAATCAACTGCCAGATAATTAGAAGAAAGATAACGAAATTTCGTGTAACTTTTCAGTAAAATTTAAAGGAAACACAAAATTAATGTAAGCACACTAAAAATAAGTCACTTTCTTAGTAGTGAAGTTATAGCTAATAAAACATGAAAAATATAAATATAATGTATCGCTTTAACCAAATTTAACATTACCATGAGGGAATATTGGCCCCCAAAATCCAACATCAATATTAATTATATGGAATATTCATCAGTCAATCATGCTTCTTAAATATTAATATATACGCCAATGCCATCTGCAAGAACTTTAAAAATATACAGAAATTGAGGCCTTGGGAGGGGATAAAAGACAGGGTACAATGATGGACAGGATGAAAATGTGTACATAGAATAATCCTATAGAATCATGTGGAAAAATGTTATCGGAAGTTCTTTGATGAAAAAGGTATCAAGGGGCCAAATTTTATAGTGCTTCCTTGTTCTACCTATTACTTCGGGTTCAATCAGAGAGAGAGAGAGAGAGAGAGAGAGAGAGAGAGAGAGAGAGAGAGAGAGGTCAAGTTCTTCTGAGATTGAATTGAAAATCTTTTTGACTCTCATGAATTCTTAAGTATTCTCATCCTCAGTATTCTAGTATTTCTTTCCGTGTCCTTCACTTGAAGAGGTTTACTCTAAATGATTAATAATTATAGGATAAGAACCATCAAAGTACTTTGGAAAATATAGTTTTAATATCGTGGAGAAATTTCGGATTATATTTCAAGTGTTTGCCTCCATTAGTGATTGCAGAATTTATTCCTTTCTTTTTACGACGATATAGGCTAATCAATTTAGTTATAGTAAGAAAGTCCATATTCCCTTTCTAGAGCCCTTTGCACTAAATACGCTCAATATGTTAGTGTTATCAATATTCATAAAATACTGTAAATCATTTTAACTAAACAAGGCATAAGAATATTACATTTCTATCTATCAATAGTCCTATCAAATCAATTTGAAGTTAAGAGTGAAATACTCCATGGGAATGTGTTGTTTCTTATGTGGTTTATCCTCCTCATGGATTTTGTAATGCATGGAACAGTTGGTTATGGTGGAGAAGGATTGGACTGTATTGGTGAGACACAATAGCAGACCTTGATATGCTGATGAAGCTGTCTTTATTAGCAAAACACCACAGGAATTGCAAAGTTTGCTTACCAGAATGCATGAAATATCACATGAGGTTGGGCTCAAGATAAATAGAAGGAACATAATATATATACATATATATATATATATATATATATATATATATATATATATATATATATATATATATACATACATATATATATATATATATATATATATATATATATATATATATATCATCATATATATATATATACACATATATATATATATATATATATATATATATATAGTATATATATATATATATATATATATATATATATATATATATATATATATATATACATATATATATATATAAATATATATATATATATATATATATATACACATATCATAT
>NC_090735.1:43357796-43360296 GCF_036898095.1 Palaemon carinicauda | reverse complement strand
CCCTCCCCCTCCCCGCCTCTCCCCTCCATCGTTGGTACCATGGAGGACTCTACGGAAGTTATTGCTGCGACTCCCCCATTGAAACTTTCACCATTCGCCAGCGGAGAGGTGTTTGCTTGGTTTCAGCGCGCAGAAGTCCAGTTTCGCATCAAGGGCGTGACTTACTCAACCACCAATGCAGATTATGTTCTCGCGGCGATATCCGAGGACACCTTCCAGGAAATATCCAATTGGCTTTGTGAAAGAGGAGACACCCCAATAGCGTATGACGCCCTCAAAACATACCTTCTGCAGCAGTACTCGCCGTCGCCAGCCACCCGTATAGCAAAGCTTTTTCAGCTCTTGCAACAACCGTTGGGGGACCAAAGGGCTTCGCTCGCCCTCAGGGAAATGACCAGTATCACTTGCCTGCAACCTGAACCTGCCGCAGACGGCTCTCCTCGTGAGGTGAACCTACTTCGTGCCTTTGGATACGCCGTTTACCCGGACCTATACGCGCTGCCATACCCGATGTCGATAGTTTACCCATAAAGGACTTGATGACCAAAGCCGACGCCCTTATGGACAGCCACTTCAAGACCTCCCTACACGCCTCCACCCCTGACGAAGAGGACGCCTATTCAACGTCACCCGAAGCTGACGTGAATGCCGTAGGACATACGCGCCTACCCCATGAGGTGCCGAAGTGGCGACAAAGCCACCCACCACTCGCTCGCGCCCTAACCAACGACTTTTAAAGCCACTTACTACCTCCCATTTGCCGCAGTTTTGCTACTATCACTTCAGATTTGGGGCAATCGCGAAGAAATGTGCCAAGGATTGTCATTGGCCAAAAAACGTGTAAGTAGGCCATCACTCTTGGCGGTGGCCTCCCGTGTTTCTAATCTTTTCATCTTACATGATGCAGGAACGGGCGTGCGATTTTTGGTAGACACGGGTGCTTATCGTTCTCTTTTGCCAAGGGAACTCTTCAGAACACGATGTAGTCTGTCTACGTCTGCCAACGTCCGCTTGGTAGCTGCCAACGGATCTGCGATACCCACCTACGGTTACGAGAAACTCACATTATCGTTCGGAAACGGTAAATTTAATTGGAAGTTTCTCGTTGCTGACGTCACATTGCCAATCCTCGGTGCGGATTTCCTCTCTCATTTCCACCTTCTGGTCGATGTCACCCACCGACGATTGGTTAACGCAGACTCGTACTTGTCGACACCTCTTCAACCCGCTCCCTCCAACCTCGCTCTCTACATCAGCGCACCCACGGATGCCTACGCCCACCTCCTCACGTCGTACTCGGAAGTTTTCCGTCCAGAACTTCGCCAAACGCCCACAGCTCCTGCCAAGCACGGTATTTATCACCATATCAAGACGACGGGATCCCCAGTCTTCGCAAAATTCAGACGTCTGGCACCGGAACGATTGGCAGCCACCAAACAGACGTTCGCTGAAATAGAGGAAATAGGCCCTTGCCAAAAGGCCTCCAGCCCATGGTCGTCACCCTTACACATTGTTCTGAAGAAAGACGGCTCCCTCCGTCCGTGCGGGGATTACAGGCACCTGAACATGCAAACAGAACCGGATCACTACCCCCTCCCAAACATCGCCGACGTGACCTCCTACCTGCACAAAGCGAAGGTTTTCTCTACGCTCGACCTCCTGAAGGGGTATTATCAGGGGCCTATGAACCCAAAAGACATCCCCAAGACCGTCATCACCACTCCGTTTGGTACATACACCTTCAATTACTCCTGTTTTGGCCTTCGTAATGCTGGGGCCACATTTCAACGTCTCATGGATGGCATCTTAGGGGATCTCCCCTTTTGTGTATGTTATGTGGACGACATACTTGTGTTCTCCTCCTCAAAAGAGGAACACCTCCGTCACCTGCGCATCGTGCTCGGCCGCCTGCAACAAAACGGCCTTGTAGTCCGGTACAACAAGTGTACCTTTGGCGCCAACGAAGTGTCGTTCTTAGGGCACCGCATCACTCCTGAAGGAGTCCATCCCCTCCCTGAGAAGGTAGCAGCCGTTCAGGACTTCCCCGTGCCCTCGACCGTCAAAGCTCTGAAGGATTTTTTGGGCATGATTAACTATTATCACCGTTTTCTGCCAGCCATTTCCACCACTCTTGCTCCCCTCTACGCCTCCCTCAAGGGCAAGCCAAAGGACCTGAAGTGGGGTCCCCTTCAAGAAGCAGCCTTCTGCAATGCAAAGAAGGCCCCGTCAACTGCTGCGGCTCTCACTTTTCCTATCCCACATGCCCCTCTCCTTCTCTCCACCGATGCCAGCGACGTCGCTATTGGTGCAGTACTCGAGTAGGTGGTCAACGGCTCGCCCCGCCCATTGGCCTTCTTCAGCAGAAAACTGTCCAAGGCAGAATCGGGTTATTCTATCTTCGATCGCCAATTTGCTGGCGGTGCACTTGGCTTTCCGTCACTGTCACCATTTCTTAGAAGGTACGCCCTTCGTCATTCGCACAGACCACATTCCTCTGGTG
>NC_090735.1:43340296-43352796 GCF_036898095.1 Palaemon carinicauda | reverse complement strand
CGTTTAAAGGTTATATTTTCAAAGTTGATAATTAAGGGAAGATAACCATCATTTTCAATAAAAAAACAAATACTACCATTTTGTAACCAGTAATAATCTTACATACTTCCAGAAGTATTGAGCTTTGCCTTTTTTATCTTGATAGGTTAAAATGAGTAATTCTACTTACGTAAGAGATATCGTTTTAGTCATTAGATGTTATAGGTAAAACTAAAAATAAAAAATGAAATTCTAAAGATTCCCACAGAAATGCAGGCCACAATTATGCCTTTAAGTTGATGAATCTCTGCCAGTACTCTTTGACCATTATAACTTATAAGAAAAGCGTATCAAGACGAATGTGATGATATGACCATCAATATTATTCATTAAAGTGTAACCATCGCAGTCTAGCTTCTGCATATATGATTAACAAAAAATGTAGCAATATATAACAAATTTGAGCCGCCAAAATTCTCCCATCTCCGTATTTCACCAACAGCTATTAGCCCTATCTGCGTATTTCACCAAGCTCTTTTCACCCCATCTCCGTATTTCACCACCAGCTATTCTCCTTATCTTGATCCAATTTCATCCACAGTTGAGGATAAATACAAATACTCTTTTCAAATATGTTAGCTAAAGTATCAGAGAGAGTTTATCAAACTATTGAATAAGTCTTTGTGCTACGTTCACTCACAAACACTCAGAGAGAGAGAGAGAGAGAGAGAGAGAGAGAGAGAGAGAGAGAGAGAGAGAGAGAGAGAGAGAGTTACAAGGATTTTGAATATCTCAAGTACTTTTTAGTACATCCGGAAGACTCCATTTGCTCTTGGGAAGAGCAATTTGGTTCGAACGTATACAGAGTTTTTATGATCTTGTCTAACTTATTATTGAACTCGTTTGCCGTGTTACTGTTGACTACATCCGCTGAAAATCTGTTCCATGTATTTTTTATGTTGTATGTAAAGAAATTCCACATTGAGTGGTGTTGTATCATTTCAATTCCAGTTTGTATCCGTTACCTCTGGACAGATTTTGGCTGCGCGTGAATAGAATGTTGTAATCTACATTTGTTATTTCTTCAAGAATTTTGAATGCCTCTATTAACTGTCCCCCTCAGTCGTCTAGTTTGTAGATCAAATAAGTTTAAACGTTCAATCCTCCGTCTATATCCATAATGCTAGTGTTGGAACCAGTTTATACTGCTTCAGCTTATCTATGTCCTTCTGAATACATGGAGCCCAAAATTGGACTCCGTGTCCTGTATAGCGTTTTACTAGGGATGTGTACAGCTAAAGTACAGTCTTTGTTTCTGTATTTGAGAGAGAGAGAGAGAGAGAGAGAGAGAGAGTGAGGAGAGAGAGAGAGAGGAGAGAGAGAGAGAGAGGAGAGAGAGAACTTTCTTTGTTCGGTCTAAAATTTCATTTGAAATCGAATTTCAATCTGAAAGAATCAATTACATAATTTCCCTTTAAGTGAATGATAACATCTGTCATTATTGTCAATAGTTTTAGACGTAAGAGTACGTGATTTTATTGATTTAGTTGTAACTTACTAGTGGATATGATATGTAATTAAGGCACATCCATTTCAAATTTTTCTTAGATCTTTTATTCACAGGAACGTAAAACACAATTCATATATGAATTTGAAGAAAGCAAGAATGGCTACATTCTGGGTCATTATGTACAACAAATCCTATGCTAGATAGTTTACGTGCTTCTCTCTCTCTCTCTCTCTCTCTCTCTCTCTCTCTCTCTCTCTCTCTCTCTCTCTCTCTCATCGTTTAAACCATTTCACTTATATTATATCAATTTAATATTTTGTAATAAGTGCATTAAATGCAATGAAAACGCTAAGGGATGTGCAGGAATTAGCTATGTATTCCTGTATTCATTTAACTCGGCGTTCCCGTTATTGTAAATATACCATTGGTCAGTCAAGGCTCCGATTTTCATAATTAAAATGGCTACATACCTGCAGCCTTTGTAGCCTGTACTTAAAAAAATATTAATATCCCTAGTTTCAACCTGTTTAATAACTAAATATACCCGTACAATATACTTATCAAGCAAAGATGGACTAGGGGTTGTGGTGGCCAATGTGGTAACGTCCCTGACTGGTGAACACCAGACTGGGGTTCAAGTACCGCTCACACTCGTTAGTTTATTTGTTCGTTGCAGCTTCACCATCTTTATGAATTAAGGATGAGGGGTTAGGGGGAGCCTATAGGTCTATCTGCTAGTCATCAGCAGCCATTGCCAGGCCCTCCTTGGTCCTACCTAGGGTGGAGAGGGGATTGGGCGCTGATCATATGTATGTATGGTCAGTCTAGGGCATTGTCTTGCTCGATAGGGCAATGTCTCTGTCCGTTGCCTCTGCCATTCATGAGTGACCTTTAAACCTTTAGACCTTTAAGAAAATTGAACTATGAATGAAAAAAAAAATATAAACATGAATAAGCCCTGAAGTATTTTGTATGATTCTATAAACTTAATAAGTAGATGATTTAGGGTGTTACTATCCGGGCTCAATCATGTGGTAAAGCATAGAATTCTGGAATTTTCCCTTATTTTGAAAATTAAAAATGCGTTAAATGAGATATTTTCTTTAAAATTATACCATTAGAAATATTTTTACTAGATCATTGGAAGTATTTCCTTTTATCATTAGAAATTTTTTTATTGATTAATCGTATTTTACTAAATCATTGGAAAGTGATAAATATTCAAGGACTGAAAACTAAAGTAACTGATCCATCCAGAGTTTTCCAGTATGACTATGATTAAAGAAAAGACAACGGAACATTGTATAGTACGGTTAAGAAAATAGACTGAGATTAAAGTAAGAAATACAATATAGATTATATTAGTGCATACAATCATTTCCTTCCAGAGCTTTCCAGTATGACTATAATTTAAAAAAAGCAATGAAACATTGTACAGTGCGGTTATGAAAATAGACTGAGATTAAAGTAAGAAATACAATTTATATTATCTTAGTGCATACATCAATTTCCTTCCAGAGCTTTCCAGTATGAGTGTAATTAAAGAAAAAAAAAAACAATGAAACATTGTACAGTACGGTTATAAGAATAGATTGACGAAAGTAGGAAATAATGTTTGAATTGTCTTAGTATACACTGCACACCCATTTCCTTCAAGAGCTTTCCAGTATGACTTTGAATAAAGAAATTACAATGAAATATTGTGCAGTACGGTTATGAAAATAAATTGACTAAAGTAAGAAATACAGTTTAAATTGTTTTAGTAGATACTGTACATCCATTTTCTTCCCCCCCCCCCAAAAAAAAAATGAAATATTGTACAGTACGGTATAAAAATACACTGACTAAAGTAATAAATATTATTTAAATTCTTTTAGTACATGCACCTATTTCCTTCCAGAGCATTCCCGTATGATTAAACAAACAATGGAATATTGTATAGTGCTGTCATGAAAATAGACTGACTACAGTAATAAATACATTTTGAATTGTTGCTAGTACATGCGCCCATTTCCTTCCAGAGCTTTCCATTATGACTGCAATTAAATTAAAGATAATGGAACGTAGTACATTGCGGTTTATTAAAACAGATATATTCCAAGAACTGAATTTCCCTGAAAAATGGGGAAGGAAGTACGCCCGAATGTCAGAATATCTTTCCTCTCACGTGTGTAGGTTAATTGCTTTTCCTCTTGGGCGGCCACAAAGGTGAAAGGATTATCATTTATCTCTTTGACTGACGGCTGAGAAAATCGTATAAAGTTTAATTACTGCATTCGCAGGTGAGCGTTTTAATTTTCTTGTTATTGCTGACTTGATTATTAATATTTGAACGCAACTTTCATTTATTTGTTTATGTATATTTGTATCTTTACCGGAATTTCTTGATAAAGGATGTAAATAAAATAATGTAATCGCGATCATGTTAAAGAAATGGCAGGATAGGATTGGAAATGAAACTATAAGAGAGATTACTCAAATACCATTTGTGGATGAGATCCTAGTGAGGGGTAGATGGAGATGGTTTGTGCATGCTCTTCGCACTCCCCAAGAGAGATTAGTTCAGCAAACTTTCAACTGGGCTCCACAAGGCACTAGAAGAGCTCAAGGCAGAGACGACTGGCATTATCTAACTGATGCTCTTTGCGTCAATAGGCGAGGAAGGGATGATGATGATGATGATAAGAAATATGAATTTTACCAAATGTATCTGCGTAATAGTGTGTGAAAACTAACTGGAAAATACATAGGAAAACTTAAAAAATACTCGTAGATTTTCATGGGTATTTTTTTTTTTTTTTGGCTATTGTTTCTCTTATTTATGGTAATCAATTCAAGCATTCAACTAATTTTTCAAAAATAATTCATATAATTGTGAAAAAAGAAATTACATTGATGTAAATGTATCATATTTTTCGCAATCACTGAAGGTCTTCTGAATTCCAACTCACTCTCTCTCTCTCTCTCTCTCTCTCTCTCTCTCTCTCTCTCTCTCTCTCTCTCTCTCTCTCTCTCTCTCTCTCTCTCGGAATAGACTTCCAACGGATGTAGTAAAGAGTAACACGGTAAGCGAATTCAAGAATAAGTTAAACAAGATCATATGAACTCTCTAAATGATTAAAATAAATCGCTCTACCATAGAGCAAATGGAGTCTCCGCGGATGGACAAAAATATTTTTGACATCCAAAATCCTTGTAACTCTCTCTCTCTCTCTCTCTCTCTCTCTCTCTCTCTCTCTCTCTCTCTCTCTCTCTCTCTCTCTCTCTCTCTCTCTCTTCTCTCTCTCTCTCTCTCTCTCATGGGTATTCCTTAATATCTGAGAGTATTATTGGTGATTCATTAATCTAGTTCTTTTAACGTCAATAGATCTTAGGACTTCCACCTTTGTATTGTTTCTCAAGAGTTGTTTATTTATACAAATACATAACTATTTATTTGTTTGTTTATTTACAGTCTGAATTTATACTTATTTCCGTTGCGCTTCAATTTATTCATAATTTAGATTCCCTTTATTGTTACTTTTTAATGTATTTTTATTTTGATGCATAATATTCTCCTTAAGCTGAGTTTCACATAATTAATTTCAGGGGTAATTATAATTTATAATTCGTTTGTGTGAATTAAAGGCGTATGATGGAATTTTGTTTCAAAGGTAAATTTCTATTTTCATTTTAGATTACTCTATCACTAAATACAGATTTTGAAAATATATAACCTCAGAAGTTAAGGTTTTTCAACATAAGTCTGTTAATGATAGATAATTTTGTGCAGATGATGCGTGCAGAATAAAATCGACTATTATGCAACCATTGTACAATTATATATGAATAAATATTTACATAAATAGACGTATAAAAAGGTATATATAGGTATGAGAGAGAGAGAGAGAGAGAGAGAGAGAGAGAGAGAGAGAGAGAGAGAGAGAGAGAGAGAGAGAGAGAGAGAATTGTCTTACAGCAATTAAGAGTGTCGAGTAAAATTATGGTGGTCGAAATTTTACCTTTCCACTTTTATGATGTTCGTCGAAATTAAATAGAACATTCCTTATAAAGGTTATTAATAAAGGAACATTCCTTACAGATATATATTTTAACAATTAACTATTGCAAGTACAATTAACTATGTTGCAATGGTAATATATGGTAATGAATAAAAGATGTACGCATTTAACATCGTTGCGAATATTACACGGGAGCGTAGAACAGGCAAGCGCATTCCTTTTGTTCTCCTAATTTCATGAATATTAATTTTAGTTTGGTCTTTTGCTACAAAATAATCATTGACATAAAGGATTAATTCGTTTTTATTTCGTTCATTTTGTTCCCTTTCCTGATAAAGGCAACTATGGTGCTTGCGATTATCAATTATTATTATTATTATTATTATTATTATTATTATTATTATTATTATTATTATTATGTGTGGATGAGATCATGGTAAAGGGCAGATGGAGATGGTTTGGTAATGCTCCTCGCACTCCCCAAGAGAGATTACGTCACCGAACTTTCAACTGGGCTCTACAAGGCACTAGAAGAGTTAGAAGACCCAGACCCTCATGGCTGAGGACTATGAAGCGTGAAGTAGGAGAGGACGATTGGAGAATTATTGATTTAAAAGCTCAAGATAGAGATGCCTGGCGAAATCTAACTGAGGCCCTTTGCGTCAATAGGCGTAGGAGGAGGTTATGATGATTATTATTATCTAAGCTACAACCCTAGTTGGAAAAGCTAGATGCTATAAGCCCAAGGGCTCCAACAGGAAAATAATAGCCAAGTGAGGAAAGGGAATAGGGAAATGAATAAACGATTTGAGAAATGGTTAACAATTAATTAAATATTTGACCAGTCAACTCTCTTCGAAGTAGTCTAATACATACAATAGGTAAAAATCGCGTTGAAATACATCAGGGGGTTTTGTTATTGTTTCATGAGAGAGAGAGAGAGAGAGAGAGAGAGAGAGAGAGAGAGAGAGAGAGAGAGAGAGAGAGAGAGAGAGAGAATTGCTTAAGGTCATTACGGTAAGGTAATATGGTAAGGAATTTATGAGAAATCCAGAGCAATGTTAATGGTAGAAATAATCCTAGTCAATCATGGCAGTTAAATGTTCTTTTCCCTTAGTCTTCAACGTTAATGTAAAATTGAAGTCATACACGATATAGTATCGTAATGCCATAACATCCAAAAGAACTTAGGGATGATTAAAGAAGTGAGGCCTATGTTACTTTGCAGCTAATTCCGTTCTGCAATTGACGAGTACATTACACAATACTAAGAGTCTCCAGGAGCCGAGCGAGAAAAATCAAATTCTCTAGATAAACGCATTAGAAAATTAGCAATTTTCAAACACTCATACGTCTGCAATTTATTAATGTATTTTGAAAAGGTTTGGGGTCTATGTATATCAAAGTATATTTTTTAATATGATAAGAAAAGTGTTTTTAGAAGGCATTAAAAGAAGAAGAAAACAGCACTTTGAGCTCTGGAGGCCTTTAGTATTGTGAACACATCAATTATGAGTCACTTATCTTAATTGATTAATTTTGTAAAGTGTATCCATTATTGAGAATCTGATTATGATGTTATTAGTGGTTTATCGGAATTATTGAATGAAGCTCACATTCTATTGACGATTTTAACTTAATTTTCGGGTGGATTCTGAATTGATATTGATATTTTTGTGGTCATATTCGAGTAATCTTTATCCCATAACGATTGAGTCTACAAATCTCAGAAAGGTAGAAAGGAAACAAAGTGTCGCACTAGAAAATATATAAGAAATAACACTCCAAGATATGTTTTTCACTTCGGGTGGGAATATTAATTCTTAGATTAATTCAGATCCTGAAAATGGTTTAGCTTCTCAATTCATTTCATTACAGAGCATGTAAAATAAACTAATTCGATAATGCAGAAAGAGTACATTGCTTATTTGTCATTTCAAATATCCTACAAAATATTTTAATTTGCCGAGATGTTTTTTTTTTTTATTCAACTGACATGTAACGAAACATAACTGTCGATGGTGTTCTTAACACTAAACCTTATCCTTTGATGGCGAAAGTTTATTCAAGTCCTTTTCAAAAACGTTATAACTCTTGGCCCAGAATCTATACCTGACCTACAAGAAGGAAATCGCTGTAAATATTTGATACAGTAAACACTTTTTGAACATTCAAGGTATGCGTATTTGGGTTTCTGAACACCTGTGATATTTCATGAAAATTTTCGAGTTTTCTTGAATAGATTTTGTGTTTATGTTGACTTATGCTATTCCCGCATTTCCTTTGCAACAGAAGTTGCTGCTATACTTAGTGTTGCTCATCTTGAAATGGAATTTTAGGGTTGATATTTCGAAGACCGCAAATCCAATAACGAATTTTCTTAGGATAGAAAACTGACGATAAATCCGATGTAATTATTTGGTGTGATGAATATAATCTTGAGAAATGAATATTAGAATAGAGGAGATATCCTTTCTCAGACACGTTCAGGATTTACCATTCACTTCAATTTTACAGAAAAATGCGAGGCAAACACTGATATGAACTACTGTGTTTAGTAGTTATTTATCTTTAAACAAAGTTGATCTAAATATGTAATGCACTGCTTATTTATTTTCTGAATTAAAAAATTTTTCTTTCTATAATACGTAATTTATATAATATACTTAGAAATACTTGAAATTGGGTAAGAATTCAACATGAGAGGATGAAATAGAAATTATTATTATTATTATTATTATTATTATTATTATTATTATTATTATTATTATTATTAGCTAAGGTACAACCTTAGTTGGAAAAGCAAGATGATATAAGCGCAAGGGCTCCAATAGGGAAAACAGCCCAGTGAGGAAATGAAATAAGGAAATAAGTAAACGATATAAATGTAATGAGCAAATAATATGAAATATTTTAAAAACATTAATAAATTGAAAACAGATACTTCATATATATACTATAAAAAAAGGCTTATGTCAGCTTGTTCAACGTAAAAACCTGATTTATTTTAGAAGAGCGTTGACCAGCCATGCTTGCTATTCCTGTAACCACTGCGGAGTTTACAAGGTTTTAACTAGAGTTTATTTTTTATACTGCTTATATATTTTTTTTTCTTTATAAATAACTCAACTTTATTTTAAGTTAGGTCTCTGAAAACGGCGTTTGGGTGAAATAGGAACTAGAATTGTGAAGAAACAAAAAAACTTATCTGTTATATCTACCGAATAAAGAGGATTATGTAATTAATTGTTATAAATCACAATTAACAAATGTGTTGCTTTTCATGCCCACTAATTCAGAGATATTATTTTGGATGAAAATAGCTTATTGGAAAAGTTTAAGTTATCAAAATAGTCTATTCATAAATTGTATTTTTTTTTTTTTTTTTTTTTTTTTTTTTTTAAGAATCGGCTTTCATTCAACCTTACTCAAAAATCAAAAATATATTTCCATTTTATTTTAATATACTGGCGTATTGCAAGGTCCGAACTTAATTGTAACAGTTACTGCATTCCCCTTCAACTGCTTATTACTTCCTGCATTCCCCCTCACCTGATTATCACTTATTGCATTCCCCCTCACCTAATTATTAATTAAAGCATTCCCCCTAACTTAATTATTGCTTTTTGCATCCCCCCTCACCTAATTATTACCTACTGTATTCCTCCTCACCTGATTATCACTTACTGCATTCCTCCTCACCTAATTATTACTTACTGCATTCCCCCTCACCTGATTATTACTTCTAGCATCCCCCCTCACCAAATTATTACTTACTGCATTCCCCCTCACCTATTTATTACTTACTGCATTCCCTCTCACCTAATTATTACTTACTGCATTCCACCTCACCTAATTATTACTTATTGCATCCCCCCCACCTAATTATTACTTACTGTATTCCCGCTCAACTGATTATCACTTACTGCATTCCCCCTCACCTGATTATTACTTACAGTATTCCCCCTTACCTAATTATTACTTACTTCATTCCCCCAACCTGATTATTACTTACTGTATTCCCCCTCACTTAATTATTACTTACTGCATTCCCTCTCACCCAATTATTACTTACCGCATTTCCCCCTCACCTAATTATTACTTACTGCATTCCCCCTCACCTAATTATTACTTACTGCATTCCCCCGCACCTGATTATTATTTACTGCATTCTCCCTCAATTAAATATTACTTGCTGCATTCCCCCTCACATGATTATTATTTACTGCATTCTCCCTCAATTAAATATTACTTGCTGCATTCCCCCTCACATGATTATTATTTACTGCATTCTCCCTCACCTAATTATTAAATACTGCATTCCCCCTCACCTGATTATTACTTACTGCATTCTCCCTCACCTAATTATTACTTACTGCATTCCTCCCACTCCTGATTATTGCTAACTGCATTCCCCCTCACCTGATTATTACTTACTGCATTTCCCCTCACCTAATTAATTCTTATTGCATTCTCACTCACCTAAATATTACTGACTGCATTCCCCCTCACTTAATTATTACTTGCTGCACCCCCCCCCCCACCTGATTATTATTTACTGCATTCCTCTCACCTGATTATTACTTACTGCATTTTCTTCACCTAATTAATTTTTACTGTATTCCCCTTCACCTGATTATTACTTACTGCATTTCCCTTCACTTAATTTTATTTACTGCATTCTCCTTCACCTGATTATTACTAACTGTATTCCCCCTCACCTAATTATTACTTATTGCATTCCCCTCACCTAACTATTACCTACTGCATTCCCCCTAATCTAATTATTACTAACTGCACCCCCCCCTTACCTAATTATTACTTACTGCATTCCCCCTCACCTAATTATTACGTATTGCATTCCCCTTTACCCAATTATTACTTACTGCATTCCCCCTCACCTGATTATTACTTACCCCATTTTCCTCACCTACTTAATTCTTACTGCATTCCCCTTCACCCGATTATTACTTACTGCATTTCCCTTCACCTAATTTTATTTACTGCATTCTCCTTCACCTGAATATTACTAACAGTATTCCCCCTCACCTAATTATTACTTATTGCATTCCCCCTCACCTATTTATTACTTACTGCATTCCCCCTCACCTAATTGTTACTCACTTTATTCCCCCTCACCTGATTATTACTTACTGCATTCCCCCTCACCTATTTATTACTTACTGCATTCCCCCTCACCTAATTGTTACTCACTTTATTCCCCTTCACTTGATTATTACTTACTGCATTCCCCCTCACCTATTTATTACTTACTGCATTCCCCCTCACCTAATTGTTACTCACTTTATTCCCCTTCACTTGATTATTACTTACTGCATTCCCCCTCACATAATTATTACTTACTTTATTCCCCCTCACCTGATTATTAATTACTGCATTCCCCCTCACCTATTTATTACTTACTGCATTCCCTCTCACCTAATTATTACTTACTGCGTTCCTCTCACCTAATTATTACTTACTGCATTCCCCCTCACCTAATTATTATTTACTTTATTCCCCCTCACTTGATTATTACTTACTGCATTTCCCCTCACCTAATTATTACATTCTGCGTTCCTCTCACCTAATCATTATTTACTGCATCCCCCCTCACCTGATTTTTACTTATTGCATTCGCCCTCACCTATATATTACCTACTGCATTCCCCCTCACCTAATTATAACTTACTGCATTCCTCTCACCTAATTATTACTTACTGCATTCCCCCTCACCTAATTATTACGTACTGCGTTCCTCGCACCTAATTTTTTTTTTTTTTGCTGCATCCCCCCTCACCTGATTTTTACTCACTGCATTCCCTCTCACCTAATTATTATTTATTGCATTCCCCCTCACCTGATTATTTCTTGATGCATTCTCCCTCACCTAATTATTACTTACTGCATTCTGTGTCACCTAATTATTAGTTACCTCATTCTACTTCACCTTATTATCCTTTCCCAAATTATTGTTATTATCTTTAATTCTCGATTCACTTATTAATTCCTTGCATCTTTAAGTGACTTTGAGATTTTAAAGGCCACTCATGAAGGGCAGGGGCAAAGGACAGTGAAATTTCCTAATCAAGCAGGACAATGACCTAGAAACTGACCATATATACATACAATTAACGCACAAGCCTGCTCTCTGTCCAAGCTAGGACCAAGGAAGCCAGGCAATGGCTCCTGATGACTCGTTAGATAGCTCACAAGGATGGGAAGGTTGCAGCGACCAAAGATACTTACGAGTTTGAGTGGGCCTTGAACACCAGGCCGGCGTACACCAGTCAGGGACGTTACACATCGGTCATCACAACCCCTAATTGGGAAGGGTGAAGTTCGAAAACTATATTTGAATAACTCTTCATGTTCATTATATAAAGGATAACTGGTTTGATGTTAGTAATATCACTAGATGACTCGAGATCAGTCACATTGCAATTCGGTGTAAGAATGGTACAAATTCCCTCATATTGTTATTTTTCTCAAATTAATCTTCTCCATATAGATGTATATTTAGGTCGAAACTAATAAAAGAATCTGTTATTATATGTTGAGAATGATACGACATCTTTAAAAATGTATTTAGTTTTCAGTGTGGTCTAATTTTTCTTCCTTTTGAACATAACCAAAGAAATTCTTCATTATTTCTTATTATATTCATATATATATATATATATATATATATATATATATACATACATATATATATATATATATATATATATATATATATATATATATATACACATACATATATATATATATATATATATATATATATATATATATATATATATATATATATATGTGTGTGTGTGTGTGTGTGTGTGTATTTATATTGCTATATGTATGTATGTATATCTATCTATATATATATATATATATATATATATATATATATATATATATGTATATGTATATATGAATATATATATATACATATATATATATATATATATATATATATATATATGTATGTATATATATATATATATTTATATTGC
>NC_090735.1:43317796-43320296 GCF_036898095.1 Palaemon carinicauda | reverse complement strand
TATTTTGAATTTGCAATTCACTATGAACTTGTTAAGTGGTGACAAGTCCAGAATGAATCTGAGCTTTTCCGAGTCTTTCTTGGGAACACAAAACAGCCTCCCTTAGAAATTGATGGGCTTCACCCTTTTTCTCCAACAGTTCTTGAACGTACTCCTCCATAACGGGGGTGGAGTGTTGGAAAAACCGAAGGTATGGGGGTGGAGTGCTGTACCAGCTCCCGCCCAGTCCATTCTTGAGTAGGCTGTGGGCCCAGGGATCGAAGGTCCACCGATCCCGAAATTTCAGAAGTCTCCCTCCTACCGGTATCACCTCACTTGGACTGCCGTCCTGAGGTCTTGCCTTCCTGACCACGACCACCCCTGAATCCCCTTCCCCTTGAGGGGCGTCTAGACGAGCCTCTGGCTGCTCCTCTAGGCTTTGCTCGAAAGGAAGTAGACTGCCCTTTGAACGCTGGGGTGAATGCCGTGGACTGTGGACACGGCCTGGGGTACCCACTGAAAGGTGGTCGGGGTTTGTGCCACGATCTGGGGCACTGGGGGCAATGGCAATTGCAGTTGCTGTTGCTGTCTAAGAGGCTTGGCTGGCCGAGACGGTAGCCTAGTCCTCATAGTCTTCCTCTTTGGTTGAGGACCCTCATCCGGGGAAGACTTTCTTTTGATAGCCAGGCCCCACTTCTGGAGAAGGTTTCTATTCTCCAAGGCGGCTTTATCAACAACTTCTTTGACCAAGTCGGTAGGGAAAAAGGTCTTTTCCCCAAATGTTGGAGGAGATTAGTTTCTTTAGCTCGTGCCTCACCGTAGCCGAGGTAAACACGAACTCCCTACAAGCTCTCCTCGCCTTGACGAAGCCTAAAGGTCCTTCGTCACTGTGGCCAGATGAGGCTTGGCAACTACCATGAACATTTCATGGACCTTGGGGTCACTTGCCATCGTCTCGAGAGTAGTCTGAAGAGACATTGAGGCAGTCAGTCTTTCTTTTGTATCGAACTCACTTCGCAAAAGAAGTCAGACAGCTTAGGGAGGTCCTTGCCGAACTGACGTCCGGCAATATCAGCCTCCAACTTTCCCACTGAAAACGTAAGATGGACGTCCTTCCAGTCTTTGTGGTCCATAGGCAGGGCCAGCGACAAGGGTTTACACTCCTCTAGGGAGGGGCAAGACTTGCCGGCCTCGATTGCTTTTAGTACAGCCAGAAACCCTTTCTGTAAAAGGGGGAAGGCTCTAGTAGGCGAGGACACAAAGGAAGGGAGCTTCCTATTCAATGCAGCTACCTTTGAGTTAGAGAAGCCCCTCTCTTTCATTGAGGATGAAAGTAGAGCTTGAGCCTTAGCATGGTCCATCACTATGACCTCCTTCGGTTCTGTCTCCTCCTTTGAAGCTGGTTCCTTCCTCAGCCGGACATAACAGTCCGGATATGATGCCTTGCTGGGCCAGAATTCCACCCTCCAGGGGAACTGAGCCCAGCTTATCCGAGATGACGATCTTTCCAGTCGTCATCGGCATGTGCTCAGCATACCTCCATGGGTTAGCATCTGAGCACAAGGGAAGGTCTTTCACATTGAGCTTTTTCTGGGGCCCATGTGATTCTGCAAGGCACTGCATTCGCAGTTCCATTGCAGCCGCCTTCTCCTGATTCTCCTTCTGCATTTGTTGGATCATTCCAACAATAGAAGAAAGGGCCTGTCCCAGCTCTACTGGGAGACCGGCCGATGTAGAGGGGCTTGAACTTCATCCTGGGCTTCTGCCAGGAGGTCTTCCTCCTGACACCCGTCCACATCAGACATCCTGTCATTTAGCTGGATGTCTTGCATCGCGACCGCGACTTCAGCATCCACCTGGATCTGAACTTAGGGGATCTCCTCTTGAGGCTGGGGAATCACTGCATCAGCTGATGCCTTAGGGAAAGGATACGCCCTCATCTTCTCACTTGGAAGATAAGGGCCAGAAGTGTTCTTTTGGAAGCCCCTTACCCAGGTACGAAGCTTCTTCCTAGCTATTTAAATGTCTCATTAATCAGGTTAGTGCACACAGTACATACCTGAGGGTCCCAATACCGGAGATCATCCTTGGAGACAGCGTATGCTGCGTGTCTCCTACAAAACTCATGTCCGCAGAGGTTCTTGCTGCTGACATTGCAGAAAGCACTTCCCCACTTCGGAGTGTCCTTCTGTAAAGAGAAGAAATTTCCATGAGTATCAAGTGAACTATGTATCACTGGATATGCATAGTAAAGCATAACAATTCAGAAAGGAAAGACACACACTTGTGTTTCCCTCACAACCCATTGTTGCAGCCTTCCAGATAATAAAATCAAAAATGGTTTATCTCTTCTAGAGTAACCAATGCAAGGTTTCCAGAGGAAACAGGTGGAGCTCACACCTATGCAATGATTTTAAAATCCTGGATAATAGACAGGGAAGAACTCAGCTTCCTATCTGAGGGCAACAGCAAAGGGATGTGCAAGAAAACACAATAGTGTTAGAAGATACAGTGCTGTACC
>NC_090735.1:43310296-43312796 GCF_036898095.1 Palaemon carinicauda | reverse complement strand
TCACGAGAGGCGAGTGTCTTTGTAGTTTGGTTGGACTGTTAGCGAAGAAAAGGATATTTTGAAAAGTTGATAAATTTCAAATATTAAGAATAGTTTTCAGCTCGTCTTATGATGGTATATTTGAGGGGTCTGAGAGATGAAGGTACACTTATTTATTTTTTTAAATCATCTAAGGAACGAGAAAATAAGATAGAAATGCATTATATTGCAAATCACCATATAAAACAAGTTTATAGACTATCATGTGAGAATTATAGAGAAAAAAGAAAATGAGAGTTTAAAAACTGAAATAATTACCTATGGAGGTTACGTAAGTAGTTCTGGGTATAAACAAATTACCCACAAAATATAAAAGTAATACTAAATTCATCTCGGGGATAATAGAAAACAGTCTTTCCTCTTATGTTTGGATTTCATGAATGTGCTAACGTTTAATTGAACTATTTATTAATAATAATTTTGAGAGAGAGAGAGAGAGAGAGAGAGAGAGAGAGAGAGAGAGAGAGAGAGAGAGAGAGAGAGAGAGAGAGAGATTTTTGGCTGTTGAAGTCTCCATGACAATGTTTCGGTTAAAAGACATATTTGAATAACATTCGCTAAGAAATCAGTCTTCACTTATTCATCCTCAGTTACGCTGTTAATATAAACAACAATGCTAAACTAATAATAACCTCTCTCTCTCTCTCTCTCTCTCTCTCTCTCTCTCTCTCTCTCTCTCTCTCTCTCTCTCTCTCTCTCTCTCTCTCATGAATGAATGAACCGTGTATTAAGATATGTATAACACGTATTATTTAACTTTAGCTAAAATAACTTTTTTTAATATGAAATTGTAGAGTTAAAAATATTCATAAATGTGGTGTTTGCCACTGAATTAAAAAAAAGGAATTTTTTTCCGTAGCTCTTAAATGACAACGGAAGATCAAAAATTTCTCCCATACCCCGGCTGCTCTTCACTTTTGGAATATGACGAAAGACTTTATCTTATATCATGGTTTTTTTTTTTTCTTTCTTTCTTTTTTTTTTTTTTTTTTTTTTTTTTTTTTTTTGCGTGACCTCGGGAATGCCAGTTATACAATATCACTTACGGTTGCTGTAGCATGGTGGTAAAGACTTTGAATCTGTGTGTTTTGAGATGGATTCCAGCTAATGAATTGGAATTTCAAGGTGTAAACAAAGTGTGCTGTTAGGTTGTAATTGAGAGCGTCTTGTAAATGCAACTAAACTTTAATCGGTCGGAGCTTGAGTTTTTATACAACCCGTTCCAGTCAAGAACGGCACAAAATTTCAAACACAATGGTGCAGGAAAATACCGGAATGAACAAGTTATCAGAGAGAGGGAAGAGCGATAATGACTATGCAAAAATTAAAAAGATACCGTTACAGTTTACACGTGCGATACAATAGCCTTGCCGTCACTGTGAGCGAGGAATATGGAATATAAAAAGGTTAGGTATAACTGCAGAGTGATCAGTAGCCATTGACTGGTCTTCATTGGTATTAGATTGGGTGAAGAGGGCATATTAAGACTAATCATACGTTTGTATGTTCGGTCTCTTGAACAATTTGAGTGACCTTCAAACTCTTAAAGAAAGATTGCAGTTTATAATGAAAGTTTAAGTTTGGCATCATGACCTGAAGTACAAATCGTAATATCTAATATAAAAATAAAAGTCCTTCATTAATCTTGGTTTTGAAGAAATCTATAAACAGACTACTCAATCACTGGCTAATCTTCAAACACCGAATCTCCAATAAATAGCTTGTATATCACTCCAAGAAAAACTTATTTGAAAAGAAATTTTTTCGAAATTTTTTTTTCACTGGAATTGAAAAACCCAGTCTCTGTCCAAATCCTACCAAATGATTGCAAGAAATCATTGAAGGCGATTTTTGGTTTCCGTTGAAGTAGATGGAAGTAATCCAGCATGGATTTGGGTAATTTCGAAATGAACTCCCGACTAGTTTTTCTCACAATTTTATTTTCTTTTCTTTGTTTTTCGTCTAGAGCTGAAAAGGAGCCAAAGATGAGATGCTGTCGTATTTTTCATTTATATCTTAAATTTCCATGTTCATATTGCAGGGCCAATGTAACTTTGATTTTACGGAGAGCTGCAAGCTCTCATTCCTGATTATTTCTGAATAAAATCACCCCAAAAATGCTACATATATTTCTCACCAATAATAACATTTTATTCTAAGAATAATTCTAATTAAGATAATATTCCTAAGGTCATTGTCAAGGAATTGCCAGTGATCCTATCTTTATGCAAGTGTTGTAAAAGTTGTAGACGCTGTCCAGTAAGTCCAAGTGGTGCTGTAGCCAGTGATTTTAGCCTAATGAAATTTTCTATTTTTACCCAAATCTTATTGTAAAAATAATTACTATTTTTTAGGAAACTTTTTTTAATGTTACTATATATTTGTGCTAAATATCCTGCTATAAAACCTCTTATTTTCAAATGTAATTGGTATTATTATTCTACTTCTTTCGGGATTTTTT
>NC_090735.1:43300296-43305296 GCF_036898095.1 Palaemon carinicauda | reverse complement strand
TGGAGTTTGAAAAGGGTTAGGTATAACTGCAAAGTGATCAGCAGTCATTGACTGGTCTTCAATGGTACTAGATTTGGTTGAGAGGGGATATTGAGACTAATCATACGTTTGTGTAATCAGTCTCTTGAACAATGGGCGATAGTGCAATGATTGACCTTCAAACTCTTGAAGAAAGAGTGAAGTTTATAATGGAAAATTATATTTCTCATCATGTCCTAAAATATAAATCGTAATATCTAATATAAAAACAAAAGTCCCTCATTAATCTTTGTTTTGAAGAAATCCATACACAGACTACTCACACACACTGGCTAGTTAGTCTTCAAATTGCGAATTCTCCGATAATTACCTTGTATATCACTCCCAGGAAAATGTGAAAAGATATTTTTTAGCTTTTTTTCACTGGAAATGAGAAACCCAGTCTCGGTCTCATTCCTACCAAATGATTGCAAGAAATCACTGAAGGCGATTTTTGGTTTCGGCTGAAGTAGTGGGAAGGAATCCCGCTTGAATTTGGGTAATTTCGAAATGAACTCCCGACTAATTTTTCTGATTATTTTTTCGTCTTGAGATGAAAAGGAGGCTGAAGATGAGATACTTTCGTGTTTCTCGTTTATATATTGTACATGTTCATGTTCGTAGAGCAGGGCAGATATAACTTTGATTTTACGGACAGCTGCAAGCTCTCGTTCCTGATTATTTTCGAATAAAATCCTCCAAAAAAACTATATATAATTCTCACCAATAATATTTGATTCTAAGAGTAATTCTAATTGATATAGTATTATTAAGGTCATTATAAAAAACTGCCAGTGATCTTATATTTAATGGAAGTGTTGTAAACGTTGTAGACGTTGTCCAGTAAGTGCAAGTGGTGTTGTAGCCAGTGATTTAGCCTACTGGAATGGTTTTAACCGTTATAGGGGTTGTAAGTGAAATTGTTTGTTTTACCTGAATCCTATTGTAAAAAGGATTTTTATTTTTAAGACAACTTCTTTTAATGTTGCTATTTATTACTCATAAATCTCCTGCGATAAAGCCTCTTATTTTCGAATCTAGTTGGTAGTATTAATCTACTTCTTTCGTGGTTTTGAAGTTATCATATTGCAGTTATTTCTTTATCTCAGTATTCTTTACTCTTCCCCCAGGATTCAATTTATGGTTTTAATATTTTGTTCAACCTACATTTTTTTCCATTAGAAACATTATCTCTATACCTTACTTGTAATCACGAAAGTATTTCGCTTTACGCTAAACTCGAACTTTATACTCACTGAAAGAAAAATCACCGGCAGATTGAAAGAAAATTTTACTCCCAAGCAAAAAGATAACATGAAAATAACTAATTTTTTGTTAGTAGAAATGAGAAACTGTCTCATTTATTTGCTGGCGAATGTCTGGAGGCCATCTTTCGAATGCTCTTTCGTTCTTCATTTCTGGAAGTGGATGTCTGGAATCCCTCTCAGATTAAGTATTTTTGAGAGTAGAAAAAACTCTGTTAATATCTTGAGCTATTTCAAGTCAGGCGGAATAGAGGTCAGATGAAACTGCTTTCAGATTTCTTATTTATATATTTTTTCTTGTTTTTTTTAGAAGATGCTTGGACATATCTCAAAGAAATATAGCTTATCTTTACTTCACTGTACTTTACTTAAAGGGCGGCAAGGGAACCCTACTCTCTACAGGACCTCCACAGTCATTATACAGTATCATGTTCGTTCATTCGGGAGCACTTAACATTCTTGCCATTAAAAGTTGAATAAATTGTTATAGACTTTGGTCTACTGAAGTTTTCACACAAAAATACTGTAATAAATAAGATCAAAGTTAATTTTATATTTTACCATGATAAGATATTATGAGGAAATAGAAAAAAAAAATGTGTTACATAAATCTTTAATTGATAATTAGATATTTTTGGAAAGATATTATTTAAAATGAAGATAATGCAAAAATAATCTTCTTGAAAGTGTTGGAGAACGTTAGTAAATAGGAATTAAAATAAAGGTTATAAAGTGTTCTTCAACTAACATAAGAACAGCGAGTTATAAAATATCAAAAGAAAAAGTTGTTTAAATTAAGGAAAGTACCGAGGAAGTGATAAAAAAAATAAAAAGAATTATATATGTAATTGTTGTAACATTCTGGAAACGTCCTTGCCGGGTGATCTACATGACTGGGCTTCGAGACTTAAGTTTGATAGTTTCTTATGGTATGTGCAACCTTACCATCCTTGTGAGCTAAGGATCTAGGGTTTGGGGGACCCTATAGTTCTATCTACTGAGGTATCAGCAGCTATTGCCTGTCCCTCCCTGGTCCTAGCTTTGTTGGAGAACGTCTTTTACTCTAGTCATTGGTAGATATGATCAGCCTCTAGGAGTCTAGGGTATTGTCCTGGTATGTCTTTGTCACTGTCCCTTGCTTCTGCCATTCGTGAGCGATTTTTAACCCTTTAATTGTTATATGGGTAATATTGGCTGTAAACTTAAACCTTTGAAGTATTGGAATTCCAGCTTTAAGAGAAAACCCATTTAAGTGATAGGCAGCAACACGGAAAGTGCTGACAAGGAATGCATCGGCGTTTTGTAACTTTCGTCATCAGTTTCATAAATTCCACTGTAACCAGGATTCGCATGCTCAAAAGGAATTTAATATAAAGTAATATGCCTGTGCTTTATTGAGTTTCTCACTACGACGCAATATAGAATTTTGCTATTATTATTGCTATATTTTTTTTAATTATTCTATAAATAAATAGAATTAATTACGAATATATAAAAAACATGGACAGGACCCCAGTTACAATTTTTCTCAATACCACGCATTTTCAACTCTTGCAAATATGATTGCTGTTATGTCTTCAAAATATTAGACAAATAAATAAATGGCATTTTATCACTATAAAGATACTTAGACATGACTCCAGTTGTAATCATATATTTTAAGATACAGGAATTTTCCGTCTTATTGTTCCCTGACTACTTTTTTAGCAATGTTTTAGCTCAATCGCATATTCAAATTTTCTATTTCGCTGGCTACGATGTGTATTTAATTGAATTTCATGAAACCTAACAAACCAAAATCCTTCCTAGTAATCCTTTAGATAAAAATCAACAACAAAGAGAAAACCTATATAAAGGTGACACCAGAAGATGACGCAACACAAGGCATCATTAATCTTGCCTTTCAGGATAACTTTTCTGCAACTTGGAAACTGCTCGTGACAGTCGTTCATTTCGAAATGTAAAAGAAATGAAAAGCTGGTCGATGTGGTAACGTCCCTGACTGGTGAACGCTAAACTCGGGTTCGAATCCCACTCAACTCCTTAGTTTCTTTGGTCGATGCAACCTCACCGGTCTTGAGAGCTAATGATTGGGGGTTTGGGGGACCCTATAGGTCTATCTGCCGAGTCATCAGCAGTTATTGCCTGACCTTCCTTGGTCCTAGCTTGGGTGGAGAGGGGCCTTGTGCGCTGATCATATGTATATATGGTTAGTCTCTAGGGCATTGTCCTACTTGATAAGGCAATGTCACTCTCCCTTACCTCTGCCATTCATTAGCGAACTTTAAACCTTTAAACTTCAAATGCAAGGTGAAAATATTGCAATGCTCTGCAACATGACTTTGTGGTTCCTGGACCAAAAACTTCATTCTGTATTTATTTATGATTCTTCTTAATCATCATCTGAAGATTATTATTGAATATATAATTATCTTATTTTAATTTAAAGTTTTTTGAGTGTTCTTCCCTAACCCTCTAAAATATGAATTATATATTCTATATCATAGAACTTTTGATACACGACGTGCCTCTTCACATTATTATTATTATTATTATTATTGTTATTATTATTATTATTATTATTATTATTATTATTATTATTAGTTTTATTATTATTATTATTATTATTATTATTATTATTATTATTATTATTATTATTATTATTATTATTATCATTATTATTATTATTATTATATACAAAATATTATTAAAAAACAGCAGGATCAGCAACATACCAGTTGCTTATAACGTCTAGGAAGACGACCAAACAGAAAACCAAATAGAGATAAGAATAATCTTAGAGATAACTATTTCAAATATTCACATCTCTCATTTGAGTTAATCACTCAACGATTAAAAGAATAAGAAATACCACAAACGCCGATTCTCAATATACATTGCCTCCAAACTGCATTCCAAAATGTTAACGGGTTTTACATCCAAAGGGGAATTAATCGCATTCACACCACTGCATTCAAAGAGGAATGAATCGCATTCATTCATGAATATCTGTCAAAGGAAATACCATTAATTGGAGCCATATCAATGAACCCTTTTGGTTCATAAATAAAACTATAATGTGAACCGATTGAAAGAAACGGCGTCTGAGTCTATTAGGGTTAACTGGTGCGTGATGGAGGTTTAATTATATTTTGAATAAAAACATGCGTTTCTTGTTCATTGGTCAGTCCGGCTTTTCTCTTTGGCATTCTATATGAATAATTGTTTAGATTCATATATATATATATATATGTATACATATATATATATATATATATATATATATATATATATATATATATATATATATATATATATATATATATATATATATATATATATGTATGTGTATTTGGGTAGCCGTTCATTATGTAATGCTGATTAAAATTGTGAAAAGAAATATTCATTCAATGCACAGAATCGAATTTGCTCACACTATAATATGTAAGTGAACCGAACATTTTATAACATGCATTTCTCTCTCTCTCTCTCTCTCTCTCTCTCTCTCTCTCTCTCTCTCTCTCTCTCTCTCTCTCTCTCTCTCTCTCTCTCTCTTTTAATTTTAAATGTTCCTATTCACCTTTTATAGTTATGTAGTATATCATTATCATTATTATCCGTTACCATTTCACTGCATGACAAAGGCCTCAGACAAGTCTTTCCGGTCGCGTCTGATCTTTCTAAGCCAGTCTATACCCGTGAATTTTCTTTGTTCTT
>NC_090735.1:43282796-43290296 GCF_036898095.1 Palaemon carinicauda | reverse complement strand
TGTTATGGGTAAAAATAAGTATATGCTGTGGAAGATATTATTATTATTATTATTATTATTATTATTATTATTATTATTATTACTAGCCAAGCTACAACCCTAGTTGGAAAAGCAAGATGCTATAAGCCAGAGGGCTCCAACAAGGAAAAATACCCCACTGAGGAAAGGAAATAAGGAAATGAATAAACGATTAGAAAATATTACCAATAAATTATTCTAAAAACAGTAGCAACCTCAAAACAGATGTCATATATAAACTATAAAAAGGCTAATGTAAGCCTGTTCAACATAAAAACATATATGATACTAGTGTATAACACCCGTCAGAAATGAGTGCTAAATAATTAGATAGATATGCACACACACACACCTTCACACACACAGACACATGCGCACACACAGTTTCACCCATTCTCACCCTCTCCCCCTTTCCTAACTACAACACACTAGTTCGGGCAATTTGTGGGAGATTGTCGTCTTCCGAGTCGATGGCGCCCAGCGTGATAGGCGTATCTATCTATCTATCTATCTATCTATATATATATATATATATATATATATACATATAGTTATAGTTATATATAAATATATATATATATATATATATATATATATACATATATATATATATATATATATATATATATATATATATATATATGTTTATATGTGTATATACAGTATATGCATATAAATATATATATATATATATATATATATATATATATATATATATATATATATATATACATATGTATATATGTATATATATATATATATATATATATATATATATATATATATATATACATATATATACATATATATATATATATATATATATATATATATATATATATATATATATATATATATATATATATATACATATATATGTGTGTGTGTGTGTGTGCGTGCGTTTGTGTATAGCCAGACACGTGCTCTTTAGTATATAAGGAAGATCATCACATTATCTTCAGACCAAGAAAGATATGACACCAAATCCAAGAATACAGAAAAGAGAGTGTAAGCGTAATACTCTATTTCTCCTATATCATGTTTCAGAGTAATATCTAAATCACTTAGGAATTATACTTCAGAAAATCTTTATGTTATATTTTGGAATAAGGATATTGAAAATAGATAAAGTACACGTACGTAACACAAAACCTAGTTTTTATGTTTCAAGCTATCCAGTTAATTTTCTCTCTCTCTCTCTCTCTCTCTCTCTCTCTCTCTCTCTCTCTCTCTCTCTCTCTCTCTCTCTCTTTCAATTGAAAATACTCCAAAACACACAAAAGAGTCCATAGACTTACATTCTTGAGTGGTACAACCAGAATTGCTTCCCTGAGAATAATTTAGAAGTTACTGGAAAGAACCTGGAAATCCCTGGTCGCCATGGGAAAACTATTCCTAATTCGCAACTTCCTTTTAATAAACAGAAGCTAATCCAAACGAAGTTGTGTTCATGAAGGTCGTAAAAGTCTTTATGGATATCGTCACTTGGAACAATAAAAGTAATCTTATTGAATCTAGGAATAAGAATGATACTTTTAAAGAGTGGAGAGGAAATCATTTAAAGATAAGGAAAATAATTTGCCTTGCCCCGTGATATTCGATTGATTTTTAAAGGTAAAGAATTAACAAAGGTATTTTTGAACACGATAGATAGAAAGTTATATATCCATCCACTGTAGCATTTGAAAGAAATTACATTAGAAGATATTTCCCCACAAAAGTCTGCTTATTGTAAACTATGAGACTAAAGCATTATAAATCTATATCTGAGTATTCAGATATTCCAAATAATGTCCCGATTATAATGTCTATTATAGAATATGCAATATATTTCATCGGCGTTTACAAATAGGACAATGACTAGTTTTCATTAACATGAAAATTTATAACTAATAATGCAAGGTATAGAGTTTTGAATAATTTATACCCACTCTCAAAAGTTCGACAAATAACATTTTAAATGCTTGTTTTATCATCAGAACATTATATCTTTTCAAAACATCATAAACTTCATATTTATTTTTCCATAGCAATCTTCTCTTGACTATCTTTTTCATACCTTTTGCAAAATTTATGTTTTATAAAGTTTCTCCTGCTTATGCCATGAAATGCTGGAAAATGATTTTTGGTGCAAGGAAAAATGCCAGTTTTTTATGAGGGAATTTCTTTTTTTTTTCATAATTTTTCTTCCAAAGCATTCTGAGAACAGTCAAATCTCTATTCTGCACACATGTGTGGTAGCATCAGCTGGTCGAAAAATCACTGTTATTTCGTTAGGGTTGCGAGAGAAATACCATTGTGATCCAACAAAGAGGCAATGAACTATATACAGAGATAGCGGATGCAATGGTTCTTTTATCTTTTTTTTTATTTTTTTTGTGGGGGAACCCTTTTTTCATCCTCTAAAGAATAGGAATTTCGAACTAGGATTGTTCTCCGCTCTGGAGTTATCTTTTCTCTCTTTGAAAAGGCTTAGTTTGTTTATTTTTCTTTTTGCAAAGCTTGGTGTAATTAAAATGTGCAGGCTTTTCATATATAGTTAGAATTTTTTTAATAAAAATTAGGAAACAAATTGGGGAAATTCCGGATGTCAAAATATACTTGATTGCCAAACTTTGATGTCAACTTAAATCATGAAGTGTTTTTTTTTTTTTTTTTTTAATATGGGAGAATGCCATACAATTGCCTTGAAATTTTCTTTCATATTTTATACATAAATATTATTTAACTGAAAAACTTCTCATAGAGGTCAGGTATTCAGTGTTAAGGTTTACATGCTGGTTGGAGGGGCATTTCGTTATTTTCTTCTTTGTTTTGTTTCTTTAGAATGTAACTTATAATATCCTTGGTGATTCTTTCATCATGGATTGCCCTCAACCTGTTTATTTGTGTTTATTATTAGTTTCTTAGAAAATAGAGTAACCCCTGTTTAAGATTGAATTTTTCAATTTATGTATTTTTTTTTAGTTTCTATATCGACTGAAATAGAAATCAAAGTTCACAGAAAGTGGGAATTAAATCTGATGGATTTTGTTATAAAACGTTAATTAGATTACTAGGATATTTCAATTTCTGTTCTGGTAATTGAAAGGCAAAATAATAGACTGTGAAGACCAATCAATAATAGTTTTTATTAGATATATATCTGAAAATTACTGAGATATCCAACAACAAATTTGTTAACGACTTATTTTTTTAAGATACAAGGAGATCATTTAGTAGCTCATAATATTAGAATCATATAAAAAAAGAAATAATGAACGATTACAATTCTGTTACTATGTTCTCAAAAAATGCTAATGTATGCGGTTTATAAATTAAATTACCGTTTGTTTCATGCAAAACAATAGTAATTTTAGGACAAAATGCCTATTATTATTATTATTATTATTATTATTATTATTATTATTATTATTATTATTATTATTATTATTATTATTATTATTATTATTCAAACAGCCAATCACTGAAGCGTTATTTCATTAACACCAAGTCAGAATTGTCCAAAATGTTAGACAGAAGAATGATTGGAGAATATGATTGGGTATTTTCTCTATATTTCCAGGACTGGTCACTTTTTTTTTTCTTTTTTTTTGGGGGGGGGGATGCGAGAGCCAACCTTCCCTCAGAGCTTTTGCAGAGTTCTGTCCAACGTTGCTACTACTAATACTACCACTACTACTACTACTACTACTACTACTACTACTACTACTACTACTACTACTAGCTAAGCTACAGCCCTAGTTGAAAAAGTAGGATGCCCAAGCGCTCCAACAAGGAAAAATATCCCAGTGAGGAAAGGAAACAAAAAAAGAAATAAAGTATAAATCAAAAGTAATAAAAAGGAATGTAGAATATGTTGAGATCAGTCACAAAGTTAAAATAGATCTGTGTTTAACACAAAAACATTCACTGCAAGTTTGAACTTCTAAAGTTCCTTAATTTTCTTAATTTCCATTGCCGAACAAAGTTTTCATTAAATGTAACCTAAATGTTACACTGTGCTATAACAAGGCAAACTTTACAGCATCTGCGTGAGCTAATTATTCCGGAGTTAATTACGAAACTTACAGAATTAGATTGTACTGTCCTCTCAATGTAAGAGGGAAAGTTTTAGTCTGTGAACTTTGTGTCTAAACTACTGACCTGTTCCATGGAACTAGTACAATGCAACTTCCAATTTGTTCAGTGATTAAAAAGAACTAATTGTCCAAGGAATAGAGTGGTGTCATTCTAACACTTCTTGAAATTGTTACTTCTCTAAGGACATTAACTGACTAATTTTCTTTTGGATATGTGGATAATGAGATGTAAATACAATTGGAAAGAGTTTGTCTTACACGCACACAAATTATATATATATATATATATATATATATATATATATATATATATATATATATATATATATATATATATATATATATATATATATATATATATGCACATATATACATATATGTACTTTATATATATATATATATATATATATATATATATATATATATATATATATATATATATATATATATATATATATATATAAATATATATGTGTGTGTGTATATATATCGATAGATAGATAGTTAGATATATATATACAGTATATGTATATATGTATATATATATATATATATATATATATATATATATATATATATATATATATATATATATATATATATATATATATTACAGGTTTATTTGTGTTGATGGATCCAAAGATAAAGAAATATGTAATTACACATTCCTTTGCATAAGTAATATAGGTAATAGATGAGTTTATGCAAATTTGATCTAATAGGAAAAAACTATGTATTCTATTGCAATTTCATATTCCCAAAAGCGTTGAAAGAATATTTATTTTAAAGAAAACTTTATTGCTATGTATTTTACTCATGTTAGGATCAGCAAATTCTGATTATTGTCTTTTTCCCATTTAATTTGGGATTACTTAATTCAATCTCATTTCATTACTTCTTTCTTCATTTACTGTTCATTTAAATCGGATTACCAAATCTCTCCTTCCTTTTAACACATACATTCCGTTTACTGTTATTACCTTCGCCTTCTTTCTTATGGGATCTGATTTTATTTTCGTATTCAATTAGGAGAGAGAGAGAGAGAGAGAGAGAGAGAGAGAGAGAGAGAGAGAGAGAGAGAGAGAGAGAGAGAGAGAGAGAGCATCAAGGCAGACAATAGACAGACACGTTCATATATATATATGTATGTATATATATATATATATATATATATATATATATATATATATATATATATATATACTGTATATACATATATATATATATGTATATATATATATATATATATATATATATATATATATATATATATATATATATATGTGTGTGTGTGTGTGTGTGTGTGTGTTTTTGTGTGATCAGTGTCCAAACCCACTCCCAATCCTGCTAGGACCAGGGAGGCACAGACAATGGCTGCCGATAACTCAGCAGGTAAACCTACAGGATCCCCCAAAACCCCCGATCAATAGCTCACAAGGACAGTGAAGTTGCAGGCGCTACAATAAACTATCGAGCTTTAGCAGGACTTGAACTCCCGTCCAACAGAATGCGAGATAGGAACGTTTCCAATAGGCTACCACAAGAAGATTGAAAAAAAAGATAAAAGTATTTCAACATATAATTTCCTATTTAATAATCTCTAAATCAATCAATCTATGGCTTAATTTGCTAGTGATTTATGAATACATTATTTTGCCAGTAAGTTTGGCAGCCAAATCATTTAGAAAACTTTCTCAAACAAAACATGTTTTGATAACCATTCAGTTTGTTAATGTTCTTGAAATATTTTATTTATTCATTACTTCCCGTGTAGTTTATTTATTTCCTTATTTTATTTTCTCACATGGCTATTTCCCTGTTGGAGCCCTTTGCCTTATAGCATCCTGCTTTTCCAACTGGGTTGTAGCTTAGCAAGTAATAATAATAATAATAATAATAATAATAATAATAATAATAATAATAATAATAATAATAATAATAATAATAATAATAATAACAAAATATCACTATTCAAAATGTTCGTGTCATGCAAATCTAGTTCGTTGTTACGTCGTTAACAATTCAGTGACCATAATAGCGAAAAAAGTAAAAGAGAAGTTTCCGCAAGGAATATGCTATGTTGACAAAGAATGGTTTAATTTATCGCAAGTTTTATCATAAAATATTTTAGTGAAATGAGACAGAAATAAACTCTGTAATTTTCCTGTATATTTTTACGAAAATAAATTAATGAAGTCAAACAATAGATATGTGAGAGTAAAATAGATTATAAAGTAACGTTTCACTAAATATAATCTGTAATAAATTATGAAACGAAATATACGGAAAAAAAATTGTTTAAAGAAAAATATTATAATGAACTACAGTTGAGTGAATATGACAATCATGAATATACATGGTGAAATGTTGTAATAAAAAAGTATCTTCGGGGGGACTTACTATGCAGTACGTTAATGTCGTAATAACTTCTATTATTCGTATTAACAACTAAATCCCAGTATGTACAGTTGGACACAGGGATTCCTGGCCCACCTTGCTCTGGAGAAATGTCCCCTTTCTGCGCGGCGAGTTCTTGTGTTTAGCCCTCTCCACCACCTCTGCCATCTCTCTGTACACTATCTGTTTAGTTACTCGCCGCGGAGTAAGGGTGTGACAATTTGCAGTGCTTTAGAGCCAGGTGTGGCAGTGACTCCTGTGTCCAACTGTACTTACATTTCCGTATTTTCCCCTCATTCGTTTTCTTCTTATTCGTCTTTCTATTGCTTTGTCCTCCTAAGAGCAACGATAAATAACCCTTTCTTCTTTTCTGATTTGAATCATTTTATGTCACTTAGGTACGTGCATAATTTATAGGGTTGTTGTAAATAAAGAAAACACAGAATGTGTATGTGTATATATATATATATATATATATATATATATATATATATATATATATATATATATATATATATATATGTATATATATATATATATATATATATATATATATATATATATATATATATATATATATATACATATATATATACATGTATATATATATATATATATATATATATATATATATATATATATATATATATATATATATATATTTGGTTCTCATTTCGACATTAACTCATTATATATTAAATATAATATTTCTACTTGGAGTGACAAGTAAGTGAAAAGCAATTTGTATCTAATATACCAGTTGTCAATAGAGCTCTCAAAGGAATTTTCCCAAAAGAAGATTTAATTATACACAGATACATAGATACGGTTTCCAATTTGATTTCAACCATTCCTTTTATAAAAGATAAAGTTCCCGTAACTTGAAGCAGAAAAGAAAAAAACAAGGCCTCTTGATAAGAATCATTCATTCAGGTTCTGTAGGATGCAAAGGAGAAACGAAGAAATTTCAATCCAGTTTTAGAGTTACAACAGCTTCCTGAAG
>NC_090735.1:43255296-43277796 GCF_036898095.1 Palaemon carinicauda | reverse complement strand
ATCTGAGCATCACGTATTACTATGAGTTTCACGCATGAGGAAATATAAGTATCGTGATTATAATCATCCTTTTTCCTAAGGGAAATTCTAAAATTCGATAGAATATAATCGTAACTTTAGCCTTCACAATTTCTGATCACATCTCATGTGAAGAGGATAGTAAACCCAGATGTTATTGATGGAAAGGATGTAATATAATTATTCTCTCTCTCTCTCTCTCTCTCTCTCTCTCTCTCTCTCTCTCTCTCTCTTTCGAGCAGCTGTTCCACAGAGCCGAGTCTTCGTCCTCAGAGGATTGGAAAGACAAAGGGACATGAACAAAGAAGGAGACTGATAAACTAAATTGCAGTAAGAGATTAACTTGAGTTCCCAACGCCTCCGCGCTTTGTACACCGTCATTGCACGATTCCGAAATAAGAAAAAGATTCAACTGTACCAATTATCAGTGATTGATGGCGTAAGGGAATGTTACGTGTTTTTCTTTTTAGTTAAATTGGTGTGAATAATGATGCAAGTAGGATAGTTGAGTTCATCAGATAGCTATAGATATTGAAAGGGGGGGGGGTAGGAATTATTTTTTATAATGTCAGTCAACTGCAAATTAAAAATAAAAGTCAAGTGTTTATTTTGTAAAAGGGATCTGAATTATGATAAAAACCAATAAGAATAAGAAAAAAATTCAACTATACCAATTAGTAGTGAAAGAATGGCGTAAGGGAATCCTAAGTGTTTTTTTTTTTTCTTATAGTTAAATTGGGGGGTGAATAATGATGTAAGTAGAACAGTTGAGTTCATCAGATAGCAATAGATATTGAAATGGGTGGGAATTATTTTTGATAATGTAAGTCAATTGCAAAATAAAAAAAAAATTATTAAATGTTCATTATGTTAAAGGGGATATGAATTATGATAACAACGAAAATAGCCGTTCAATACCGTCTGAAAATATCAAATAAGGAATGAAAAGCAAGTTAGTTATTTAAATGTTCGTTTTTTTCCAAAACAACGAACTGTGGTAGCAGATAAATAAACTTATTAAAAAGGTAATTAAGTTAGTAATTACTATATAAGTACGTAAGTACCTCAACCATATAATTTGTTTGGGTAGTGAGCCAGTGTTGAGACAGGGAGTCCTCTGGCAGATCAACGGTAAAACTAACCGAGAGTTCATTTTGATGAGCCCCAAATCCCCCCACCCAAAAAAAAAAGCCTCAACAAATGTCCTCACCGCATGGGTTGAGTAGCCAACTCCCCTTGGAAAAAAAAAAAAAAAAAAAAAGGTCCTTCTGTGCTTTGTTACCTCATATAAGAATAATTAATGAGATAGTAAAGAAAGAAATCGCCTCTTGTGTTTCAGAGTTTATGATGATATTCTTCTCCTTGCATATTGAAGTCATAAAACTTTGACTTAGATTGAGAGAACACATCGCCATCAAGAAACTGCGTCTGGAAGTAGTAGGACTTAATGGATCGTAAAATGATACGAACGTTTACTTCTTAAGACTTCTAAAACAAACTTTCCTTCGTTGTCAGTTAAGGAGACATTGGAGATAAGATTTCCGGGAATCTCTATTATTATTACTACTACTACTACTACTACTACTATTATTATTATTATTATTATTATGAGTGTACACGACCCGTCAAAAATAACTGCTAAATATTTAGATAGATATGCTCACGCACACGCGCACCACCTCTCACCAGTGTATGACTACTTTCCCTGCACTATGGACGGGGAGAGCTGAGCGTGACTGGGTATATATATATATATATATATATATATATATATATATATATATATATATATATATATATATATATATATATATATATATATATATATATATAGAGAGAGAGAGAGAGAGAGAGAGAGAGAGAGAGAGAGATGTATATACAGTATATATATATATATATATATATATATATATAGATAGATAGATAGATATATATATATATATATATATATATATATATATATATATATATATATATATATATATATATATATAGCCGGACACTTGCTCATTATTATATAGTAGAGATTATAGTTGTTGTTTTTGTTGGTTTCATAATTCCAAAATGAAAGGTCTTCAGTGTAGCTACCATCATCTAACCCTAAAATGTCCTAAAACACCCTCGCAAAAAGATTTATCAACAGTCACGCCAATCAACCATTATCTGTATTGTATAAAATACTCTAGAGAGAAATTATTCCGATGTTCTATAGACATTTTCGCAAGCTGGTGTAAATCAAAATTCATACATTAATATTTCCGTGCTTAATTAATGAGTTGCATGGAAAGTTTTACTCGGAAAATATCAATAGTTGAAAATGAATTGTGCCTTGGAAATATACGTATGAATAGTTTATAATGAATTGTGCCTGGGAAAAATAATGTACGTATGAATAGTTAGTAATGAATTATCATTTGCACGATGGATTTCAAAATAAAAAAGGAATATAATATGATATATCTGTATTTGTTCTTCATAAATGCATCTTTAAAGTGTTTTTTTATGTCTTCCTATTTTAGGAACTTTTTCTTTAAGTTATAAAGTTTTTCATTTAAACTCATTAATGTTCTTTTCGGGATTAACAAAACAACGTACTGTATATAGGCTTATGTTGATAGGCGCAAAAAGCTTTCATTAAGATAATTAAACATTTCCATGAAAGATGTGTCAAAATGTGGAAACTCTCTTTAAAATATATGACATTTGGCTACAGGTCTCGTAAAGATGTGTGTTACAGTGATTAGCAGAAACGACATTTTTCGTAGAGGTAAAATCGGTTGGTAACTTTATTCCAATTTTATAAATAAGCTTAAATGAACGACTTTCATACATCGAATAGTTTCTTGGTCAAATTGAATATATATATATATATATATATATATATATATATATATATATATATATATATATATATATATATATATATATATATATATATACATACATATATATATATATATATATATATATATATATATATATATATATACATACATACATATATAAATATATATATATATATATATATATATATATATATATATATATATATATATATATGTATATATATATATATATATATACATATATATATATATATATATATATATATATATATATATATATATATATATATATTTATATACATATATATATATATATATATATATATATATATATATATATATATTTATATACACATATATATATATATATATATATATATATATATATATATATATATTTATATACATATATATATATATATATATATATACATAACATATTCACATTTATTTATATATCTATCTATCTATCTATCTATCTATCTATCTCTCTCTCTCTCTCTCTCTCTCTCTCTCTCTCTCTCTCTCTCTCTCTCTCTCTCTCTCTCTCTCTCTCTCTCTATATATATATATATATATATATATATATATATATATATATATATATATATATATATATATATATATTAATTATATATATATACATATATGTATATATATATATATATATATATATATATATATATATATATATATATATATATACCCTAACACCTGCTCTTTATCATATAGTGGAGATTTTTGTTGTTGTTGGGTTTTGTTCGTTGCATAACTCCAAAATGAAAGCTACGAACCTAACAAGAGCCCGTAGAGTAGGATGGATGCTTTACACAATCGGATTATGAGCTAACTGGAAATTATTCTGGTTGGTGATTTGAATGTTCTAATTTTCATTATTTTTTCTTCATTCCTTCTAAGTTTATATCCTTTAATTCCGTATCATCACCTCAGTATATCAAGAAAAGAAAACCAAAAGAAAATACTCTCCTTGAAATTATTAAGTTGTAATTGGATGCAGTGAGTCATTCTGCTAAAATGAGATTTTGATTTGAATAATCTTTTAATTGAAGTATTTTTTGTATGCAAAAGTAATAGAACATGATTGAAATAAGTACTATCATTAATGGTTGAGCGTTAGAATGTAAGCGATTATCCTTATTTCGTTTGCCAAAATAAGTATTCGCTTGCTTCCTGTACTTAGTACGAAATAGCATTAAAAGTATTTGATTTCCATTTAAAAGAAATTTAAAATCTCAGTAATGAACTCTTATGATTATCTGATTCAATGAGGATATGGATTCATAATCATTTCTTTAATGACTATGCAAATTTAAAGCATGTACATTTGGACAAAGGGATTACTGACATACTTAACTCTGAAGATGTATACCCTGTCACACCCTTACTGCACGACGAGTATCCGAATAAATAAGTGTAGAGAGAGATGGAATCAGTGGTTGGCGAGGATATACACATGAACTCTCCACACCATAGACTCCTTTAAGGAAGGACTGGAACGTCCCCTGCTCGGGGTTAACTTGAGTCTGAAAGATTAACTTGAGTCTGGACTAAAATGACTTCTAGAAGGGCTAGAAACACGTTCTCTGGATCAAAATGGGGGTTTTTGAGGATGGTGAGTTCAATAATAACATTTTCAACACCACCTGGGGTCATCTTCAAGGTCTAAAGGTCATTTATCAAGGTAAAATTTGTGAATTTTGGTAATTTTTGCTCGTTTTTTGTGTGTAACTCATAAATGGTGAGAGATAGCTGATTATAATATGAGGCAAGTCTTCAGAGCTGTCCGAATTTAATATATATTGTCATATATCGTCCTTCAAGAAAGGACTGGAACGTCCCCTGATCGGGGTTTTTAACTTGAGTCCGAAGGATTAACTTGAGTCCTGGACTAAAATGAATTCTAAGAAGGGCTAGAAACACGTTATCTGAGTCAAAATGGGGGTTTTTGAGGACGGTGAGTTCAATAGTGACATTTTCAACACCACCTGGGGTCATCTTCATCATCTTCAAGGTCAAAAGGTCATATTTCAAGGTCAAAATAGTGAATTTTGGTCATTTTTACTCGTTTTTGTGTGTAACTCATAGATGGTGAGGGATGGCTGATTATAATAAGAGGCAAGTCTGTAGTTCTGTCCAAATTTAATATATATTGTCAAATATTGTATTACTCAAACATTCCAAACAAGCCCTAAAACAATGAAACACTAAAATAAGAAATAAAGAACGGTATTTCTCATCACAACAAAACTCAAAGACATTAACATTTGATTAGATGAACATCGCTAGATGGAAAGCTTTTCTTGCCTCCCGAGGCATCTCACAGCCTTTTCTTTGTCACTTACATTGAGAACCTGAGCTTTCAATAGAATGTTGGCTAAAGTCATACATGCTGCATTATTAGTAGCTAAAGGTGCATCTACAAAAGATAACAATTCAGCAAAATGAAAGCGGCAATGCATTTTAGTCATGGCATGCAAATTATAGGCATTATGTACAAAAAAGAGAGTTGAAATAGTTGGCACACTCAGTCCACCTCTATTCAAATGATCTAAGAACTCAGATGACACCTCGTTACCATCTTCATCATCCATGATATCATCCATACTAGTGCTATTACAATATCTATGAACAAGGTATCCAGCCAAATATACAACTTTATGCTTAAGATTATCAGCAGACCTCAAGAGCTCCCGAGTGTCTTGAGGAGTGATCTCGTCAATGAGTTCACTTCGCTCATCTGGATTTATAGAAGAAGTACAATTCTTGTCGCATTCAAGCACACGAGAACTAGATTCTGGCATAATGTCATGCTTTAGAAGTGTCTGCAAATTTGTAACTTTTGCTGCAGCCATAATGTCAACTACATCAATGTAGAAGTTTCCACCACTTGTTTGCCTGGCTTGACCGAAAAACTTTTCCAAGGCTTCATCCGCGAATATAGCAGGAAGAACGTAGTCAAAGTCTTTCTCTGCCAGAAGCAATTTGGCAGCAGCCACATTATTACGTGTAGACACAATGAATGCTTCAGCAGTTTGCTTAGTTAACTTCAGCTTACGACCACTACCTCTTTGCCATGTGCAGGTCGATATAATTTGGCAGGCGTCCTCCAACTTAGTGAAAGATGTACAGTCTGCTGTCCAAGGCTGTCTGGATTCGTCACGTAGATGTCTAGCTGAGAAACGGTCTTTCACATTCATCATCTTGAACCACTCACTCATTGTCTGGGTGAGAATGATGGTGCCTTTGCTGATGCCCAATGAATCCTTGAAGGTCTTTAAGGCAACGACAGTCTTGTCATTGAACACCTGACATACTAAGGGTACGCTCTGGCGTTGAAGGGGTTTGGGGAAAACAGCGGTGTGCGTCAGCTTGGTTAAGCGAATAGGAGTAGCTCGGTCGATCTCATAAAGCTTCCGAATATCACTCCAGTAAGCTTTGTACTCATTGCCATGTACAAGAAATGAGAGTGTCTGGCCATCAACAGTAATCCAGTTGTTACGAACATTTTTGAAGATGTGCACGTAGTCGTACACTAAGAACATAGATTGCTCTTGAATGGATAGAACTTGACATCGTCCAGGTCCTCCAAGTTTCGAATAAACACTGCGATTGGTATTGCAATTGTCACATATCAAAGAAATCACAGTACCGCCAGCACCAACTACAGCTGAGGCAGCTTCAGTAAGAAGTTCACTCAGCTTATCGGCAGCTAGCTTTTTGCAGGGTAAAACGCGTAGAATATAGCGTGGACCACCAAAATGGCAGGCAATTTCAACAACCATAGCATGTGAAGCAAGCATTTCATGGTCACTACCCGCTGCAACGTTTTGAGCATATCCTAGAACATGTCCTCCAGAAAATCGCAATGTTTCGATCAGCTTTACTTCATCAAACATTAGATTCACCAAACGCTGCTGCGGCTTAAGCTGGTCGAATAACGTTTTGAGGTTGGAGTCCTGCAGACTACTAGAAAGCACCTCTTTTATCTTTTTTGTTGATGGTAGAATGATTAAGCCAGATCGACGAATCATTTTGTATGCACTGGGTGATATGTTGTGAAGCTGCATTGCGAATATCAGAGTGTCGGTATGGAATCGACGACCATCAGGAGGTTTGAACACAAGCTGCAGCTGTGACAGAATGAAGGTTAAATGAGGAAGCTCGTGTGCCTCAGTCATTTTGCAGAGCTGGCTTATTATGTACTGAAGACTTTCCTGGCTTGTGTACTCATAGGTGTTTACCTGTTCAGTTATGGATCTAATCTGGGACCATTTTGAGAGCAAGCTGTTCTTTTGCAAAGGAAAAAGTCGTTTAGGCACCTCAATGCCATCTTTCTCAACTCTATTCAAGAATAGGAATCCAAAAGGTGAGTTGACTTGTTGTAGATGAAAGAACTGCTTGACAGTTTGTCCAGTAGCGTCAGTTCTTGATAGGTAGAGATCTTTCTGGTCTTTTATGACGTTAAAACCAGGAAAATAGGAGCTAATTTTGGCGCGAAATTGGTTGAAATCTCGGATTTTGTCTGCAGCCTCAGCAGCTGCATGCACCTTTTTAGCTCTTGATTGTGATGTAGAAGAGGATGTTGGGCGTGGGGCTGAGGTAACCTGCTTCAAAGCTGATTTTGGTATTCCAGGAAATATTGATGGAGGTTGTTTGGGTCGCTTGCCACCCTTAACTGACACCCATTCACAATTGAAATGTGTCTCACAAATATATATCTCCTTCAAGCGTCTCAAGCTTTCTTTCTCATTCGGCATTGCCAATATCCATCTCTCCCTCTCCTCAGGATCTTTTGGGAAGGATATGACTTTTACATAAGGTGTCCCATCATAGTTCCCTTTACAACCAAAGCAGCTACAGTGAAGTGGCATATTGTGAGATCACCAGCTGGACCGTTTCTATAACAAAAACAGAAACAAAACACATTAGTCAGTGAGATTTGAACAGAAAATGGGATTTGCATAGAAAACGAGATAAAAACAGGAAAAGTTGTGGGACCAAAATTATCTTAAAATTTGAAAATACATAACATATGTCAATTTAAAAAAAAAATCAGGCATGAAGTCTCTCAGACTCAAGTTAAAAACCCCGAGGTCCTGACGTTCCAGTCCTTCCTTAAAGGAGTCTATGCTCCACACTGTAAAGATGTGACAGGTTGCGCTTCCTCAGAGCGAGGTAGGGCAAGAATTCCTGTGTCCGACTGTACATTAAATAGGCAGATTTCAAATATTAGTCCCAATAGCTAGAAATTAGGTATATGGATCCGATAGATATGTATAACGCACGGGTAAATAATTGATAATCAAGTAATCCTTCTGACAAAAGTATAACTGGTGAATTTTTCCAGGGTATATGTCAAATTATTTAGTAGAAATTGGACTACTACTACTACTACTACTACTACTACTACTACTACTACTATAAATGCAAATAAATCCTACTAGAGACAAAGATTTACATGTTTTGATGACCTAAATAGACTATAAGATATAATAATAATAATAATAATAATAATAATAATAATAATAATAATAATAATAATAATAATAATAATAATAATTATTATTATTATTATTATTATTATTATTATTATTATTTTTATTATTATTATTATTATTATTATTATTATTATTATTATACTTTAGTAACAGTCCACGGAGACTGGTGATTTATAGTGTGGGGTTCCGGGTTACATGCAGCTTCCTTAAGGTATATCGGCTCCTACCTTTTCAGGATTCCTTTTCAATGACTTAGGTTTGGTCCTTAGTTCTCCTATAATTATTGGTACAATAGCTACCTGCACACGTATTCCATACCGTTCCCAATTCAACTCATAAGATTACCATGGTACTGCGACATCTATGAGAGATTCCTATTATTATTATTATTATTATTATTATTATTATTATTATTATTATCATTGTTGTTATTATTATTATTATTATTATTATTATTATTATTATTATTATTGTTATTATTATTATTATTATTATTATTATTATTATTATTATTATTATTATTATTATTATCACCAAAAGGACGACTACGGCAATGACGACAAATGGGCAAATATTCAAATAGAACGAGTTATTAAGGAACATGAAAAAAATCTAATTAAGATTCCACAGGGTTATTATAAGACCTAAAATAAGCTGAATGCAGAGTGTAACATGAAGGAAGTGTAAGATATAAAAAGAATAAGCACAAAAGTACACTAATATGACCCACACATGTATTAAATTCACAATCTCTATCACATCTCCAATGAAACCCAATGTTGTCAAAACCAATCTGTCACATCGAAAAAACTAGAATTTTTTCTTTTAGTCATAACCCTTGGAGATATATAAACAACCATTTGTTTATCATTCCTTTGTATTTTATTTTCTTTTATTCACTTGCCAGACTGTGTCATAATATTCTCTTTTGGAATTCCCACACAATTATTTAGAATAAACATATTAAGGTTTTTTATTGTTTGCATGTATAAAGAAACAATAGAATGACTAACATAACTAGAAGAATTCACGTAGAGATGACCACAAATCCAAAACAGAAAAATTTATTAGATATATACATACATATACTGTACATATATATATATATATATATATATATATATATATATATATATATATATATATATATACATATATATATATATATATATAATATATATATATATATATATATATATATATATATATATATATATATATATGTATGTGTATATATACATAAATATATATATATATATATATATATATATATATATATATATATATATATATATATATATGTGTGTGTGTGTGTATATATATATATGTATATATATATATATATATATATATATATATATATATATATATATATATATATATATATTTATATATATATATATATATATATATATATATATATATATATATATATATATATATATATATATATATATATATATATATGTATATGTGTAATAGTTAGTTATTATATGTTTAAAACACATGATGTAATATGTCATTGTGGAAGAAGAAGCTAGCGTGAGATTTGCTGTAGTCAGACAAAATCATAACAGGATGCATTTTGCATCTCTCAGCAATGTAACATTTTTCTGAAGCATAAACACAAATGCATACCGTGTGAAAGATTGTGTCGCCACCGGATGCAGGTGTCTTCCTAGACTAATGTAAAGTTTACATATGGTGTTTAAATGCTGAGACAACTAAATATACGATATCTGTGATATCGATATTTTAGGCAGTTCTTATCTATACTTCACCTGAATTGGTCATCCGACCAAACCAGCTATACTCCTGTGATGGAGATGTTTAACACTGTTGTTTTAGAGAATAAACCATTTTAAAGTTACCATGCTTGACTTTAATTCAAGACTCAACATCTCAAACAACACATACTCAATGTGTGTTAATAACAGTAGCACACTAATAAATGGTGGCAGCGCTAAAACTCTAAGAATCAGAGAAAGATCTTCAAGAAATTACCAATAAGACTCTAAGAATTAGAGGAAGATCTTCAAGAAATCAACAATAAAGCTGTAAAAACCAGAGAAAGATCTTCAAGAAATCAACAGTAATGAATCTACAATTTTGACTAAGTATCATAGTCCATCGAAGACTAAAACATTTAATGAATGTTATACATACAAACTGATGAACTGGATCTTCAATCATCATCCTAGGAAACCCAAGGACTGACGTTCAACGCTTATAAAACATATCCAGGAAGCACTACATTCAAGGGATATTGGACCGAAACATTCACCCAAACATCAAGAGAGAGAGAGGGAATCGGACCGACACATTCACCCAAACATCAAGAGAGAGAGAGAGGATATGACGACATCACACAGAACCATATAAAGCTAAGTACAATTTTCATATTCATTTCAGTTTGGGCAGTGAAGTGTAGTTATCACGAGTCGTTAGTCGATTGTTACCGGGGTGAGTGGTTTGCTAATCTTTTATTTTCCTTTCATTAAAGGAAACTGTTCAACTCCGAATTCTCATCTAGAATTTTTCTCTCTTTGTGCTAATTCCGTTTTCTTTCAGAAATTCTCGGGAAATGTCTTTGGATTAGTAGCATTGTTTTGGGGAATTTTGTTATAATCTTTATCATTGGGTGCTTATGCGTTTACGCAGTGGACGTCTGTATTCATATAGATATTTTGATAGAATTGCAAGGGGTCGAAGAGATAGGAAAAGAAATACAGTAGTCATGACGCCCCCTGTGAGCCCCATCCCTGGACCTAGTGGCGTAGGACAGATTAATCCTCTCCCGATTGTGACGCTTGTAAATGCCAGGTCTGCAATCCTTCCTTTTCAGGGTTGGGTTAATGGGTTCTTGCCTAAAAATGTGGAGTCATGGATTTCATCCGTCGATGCCCATTTAAATGCCAAACAAATCGTAGACCCTTTTGTACAATTACAAGAAGCTAAAACTTTTATAGATTTTTCAAAGGGGGATGCGAGTGCGTATTTAAGAGGTGTTTCATTTCAAGAAGCAGTTACCTGGGATGATTTCAAAGTTAGGTTACGCGCGGTCTATGGGGGTGAAGAAGCCTTGGATGTAGTATTAACGTTAAGAAATACACTTAGTCAAGCCACTATGAATCGGCTTAATGTTATTGAGGGAGCAGCTCTCATAGCTGATAGGCTTAATGAATATCAGGATATTTTAGGTAATTCCACTTGGGTTACTAGAGATAACATCTCCGTGAAAGATTTTTTACGATTAATGTATTTAACTTGCATGACACTTATGTTGCCTGAAGCTTTAGTGCGGTGTTTTGATAAAAAGTTAACGCCTGCAAGTACGGAATTGGATGTATATAAACAGATAAAAAAACACATGTCTAAGTGTCCTGATCTTGATCCCGTGTTAACTCAAGTTTTTGCAAAGAATGAAACAAAGCCACAACAAGTAAATATAGTTAATAATAGTCAAGTTGCGGGAATGACGTGTTATAATTGTAAATGTCAAGGTCACTTGATCGCAGACTGCAGAACGAAATTCTGTTCGTTATATAATAGTTCGACTCATTCATATAGTCAGTGCTACTCGCGTAAGACACAACAGAATCCTAGAAATACACAGTCAATTCCACAGTCAGTTCCATATGTAAATAAAAAGAAAAATCCTTATTTTGACAATAAGAAGAAACAGCCAAACGTCAATGTAGTTCAGAATCCGAAACAAACAAACACTTCTTCAAATAACGCTGAGCCTGGGTCGTCAAACCAGACCTCGCAAGGTCAGACTAATTTTCAGAATGTGCAGAGCAAAGCAAATACCACATAATTAACTCCAGTGGGGAAGAGAGTGATGCTGGGTCAAGGTCATTCGTGTCAACATCAATAGTATTGAATAATCAATTTAATGTTTTATCAGATCATTGTGAGGCAATAGATTTTCCTATGAAACACACGGCCGAATTAAGTAAAACAGTGCATGCTCCCGTAGATTTGCAACGAATTCATACAATAATAAGCCAAAATGAGTTACGACCAACCATATATGCTGTAAATCTAGAACACAAATCCTTTACGTTTTTTTTTTACTCTGGTAGTCCACGTAATATCATGGATTTGAGGACACATCATTTGTTGTTTTCGAACTTTCCGATAGAAAAATCCGGAGTAAGACTCTCGGGTATAGGAAATAATGAATTAAATGTCATAGGCATAACTCATGTTCAATTCAAAGTCGGTAAACGCACGTTTGCCGATACATTTGTTGTTTTACAAAACATTGATATCTATCCAGCTGTAATTATAGGATACCCATCTATGGGAAATCAAAACATTATCTTAGCCCCTGCCAAGCACGGCGTGTATATCAAAGGAAAATTCTATAAGTCTTCTAATACCTTAAAATCAGTTTTGGATAAAAAGGAGACGACAAATGTAACCGTAACGTACGTTGAAGAACCAATAACTTGTCTCACTAATAAAGAAATAATATACGCGACCCAGCAGAATTCTCGTTCACCCGTAATATCATCTTGCATGCAATCTATCGAGCCAAACCTACCTTCGAATTTAATAGTGCAAATAAAGAAAACATTACCGGGATCTGAAATATTAATCCTTTCCGACACTTTGAAAACTAACGGATTGTCTGTCACACAAGCTATTTATACAGTAGGCTCACATCAACAATGTAATATTGAAGTCTGTAATCATTTAAATAACACTTTAGTAATTCACAAAAATCAACATATCTTGGATGTAGAAGTTTATAAACATCGTATTCTTACCGTTGCTGAAATCAATCACGCTCAATCAGTTGCGGATGAATCCCTTTTGCAATCTATTAAAAATAAAATCAATAAAGACATTCAAGACGAAGAAATTCAGCAGAAAATGTTTGGACTTTTAACTAAATATCATGATGTTTTTTCCACTACGGATGGATCCTTTGGAAAAACAGATGTGATCGAGCATTTAATAAGGTTAAAGGACAAGCAGAAAATTATCTATGTACCCTCGTACAGACTCCCTATGAAATTCCAGAATGAAATAAATGATGAAGTAGGTAAAATGCTAGAAGAAGGAGTCATTAGGAAATCAAACAGCCCTTATAATTTTCCATTAATAGTTGTACCGAAAAAAGATCGAACATGGCGTATCTGCGTAGACTTCCGTCGTCTAAACGAGGAGACGATCCCTGATCGATTCCCAGTGCCATGTACTGACGATATTTTGTCTTTGTTAGGTCAGAATAAATATTTTACCAGTTTGGACTTACTTAAAGGCTTTCACCAGATATCATTAGAAGAAGCTAGTATCCCATACACAGCCTTCAGCACAGCAAGGGGACATTATGAATTTTTACGGATGCCTTTTGGTTTACGTTGTGCTCCCATAACATTTACAAGAATGATTAACATAGTGTTTGGAGACTTGTTAGGGGATATATTGCATGCCTATATGGAGGATCTTGTAATCTTTTCCAACACCTTAGAAGAACATCTACGCAAGTTAGAACTAGTACTACAGAGATTAAGACAACATAACTTAAGGGTAAAGATTAGTAAGTGTGAATTTTTCAAAACAGAATTAATATGTATGTGTTTCATGGTGTCAAGCCAAGGTCTTAAAGTAGTCCATGATAAGGTGTCGGCTATACGTAATTTTCCCATACCTACTAATGTCAAGGGAATACAGCAATTTCTGGGTTGTAGTGGATATTACAGGTGTTTTATACGCAACTATTCAATAATAGCCGCTCCTTTAACTGATCTTACGAAGAAGGGCGTAGATTTCATATGGTCTGAGCATCATCAACAGGCGTTTAATACCTTGAAAGATGAACTGTGTAGTTCTCCTATCTTAAAATTTCCTGACTTCGGTAAGGAATTCTTCATTGCAACAGACGCCTCAGACTTAGGAGTAGGAGGGGTATTGCTTCAGCAATAAGATAAACAATTTTTCCCGATAGCTTTTTGTTCTCGAAAACTGAGAACTTCCTAAAGTAAGTATGCAGTAATAGACAAGGAAGGGCTAGCTATTGTTAATTCACTAGTGCATTTTAAGTTCATAATTTACGGTTATCCCGTTAAGGTTCTTACTGACCATAAACCACTAACCGAGTTCTTTAAAGGGTTCAACCACAGCCCTAAACGAACTCGGTGGCATTTGATCATTCAAGATTTTGGCGCAAAAATCGGGTATTTACCTGGGAAAGCAAATATCATTGTGGATGCATTATCACGCAACCCCGTGTCATCTTGTACGGAGCCTTTAGCTGAATTAATAGATATATCAACATCCATGCCTATTGTTAAAACGATATCTGAACAAGAAGATTTAGGCTGGAGCGCTGAATTATTACAGACTGAGCAAAGAAAAGATCAGAAAATAGAAACAATTATAAATGCTTTGAAAGGCAATCATAAGGAAAAGGGATATATAAAGTATAAGCAGCAGAATTATATAATCAAAGATAATATTCTGTGTAGGACCGTGACAAGGAAAACCCGCAATACACCACATGTAACTAACGACCAGGTAGTAGTACCAATCTTAGTTATTTCCACTGTCCTGAATTGGTTGCATACAAATCCATTACATGGACACCCGGGGTTCTCATTAATGTCACAGAAAGCCAAATCATTGTTTTATTGGCATACAATGCTTACAGATATAAAAAGACACAGCTAATTGTCGCACATGTCAGGAAAACAAAGGGCATACGAAAACACCTGTCAGCCTAGGGGCTTATCCCATGCCCAATCAACCCTTTGAAAGAATACATTTAGATTTGTTAACAGGATTTTACGAGTCAGACAGAGGAAATAAGCACCTCTTAGTAATTGTAGATGCCTTAACTCGATATACAGAACTAATAGCGCTTAAAACTAAAACTGCGATTGAATGCGCTAGGAAGTTTTACGAGTGTTATATTTGTAAACATGGAATTCCACACATGATAATCTCAGACTCGGGTGGTGAATTTAATAATCACTTTCTTACCTCATTGTGTGAATTCCTTAGCATAAAAAAAATAAATACCATGATATATCACCCAGAGTCGAATGGGCTAGTGGAAAGAGCAAATAGGAAGGTTTTAAATATATTAAGAGTAACACTAGGGGGATCAGACACCAACTGGGATATTGCAATACCTGCGGTACTGAGTACTCTGAATCATTCATATCATATATCAATTAAAATGTCACCGCATGAAGCATTGTATGGTACCCCAGTTAGAACGCCTTTCCATGTATTAACGCCTACAACTAATCTATCAAATCCTTTAAATGAATGTATAAATGCAAGCAAAAGTCGATATGATATCCTTCGAAAGAATTTAGAAGAATCACAAATCATAATGAAAAGGAATCATGATAAAATAGCGAAGCCAACTAAAACATATACCGTGGGTGATAATGTATATACACAGGTAAATGTACATAAAGGACTCAATTATAAACTAACACTTAAGTTTGAAGGCCCATTTAACATTTTGGAAACATTAACGGCCAATAGGTTTAGAGTTCAAAACGTATCCCAACCCACGGATGAGAGAATAATACCATTGGCTCACATAAGATATTAAAAAAAAAAAAAAAAAAAAAAAAGAGAGGGAAAGAAGTGAGGGAAAGATTTTTATTTGTATGATTAAAAGTTTTCTTCTTAATACAGGAGTAATTACATATATTTTTCTCGTTACAGGTTTCTAAGATGAATTTTTTGTTGTTGGGAGTGATATTGTTTGCTCAGACATTTTTCTCGTGTGGAATGAGCTCTAAAACTAGATGTATAGATTTTAAATATGGCACTATAGTTGAAAGACAAGAAGACGTTTTTATTACATCGAGCAACGTAGTTGTAGAAGTGCATATGCAAGCAATTTTTCTTCCAGAGAATGATGTCACTAGCTTAAAAAGCGCCATTTCAAGGTTTGCTGTCTCATTAGATGAGTTGCATAGAAGACATTTTCATTTGACTACAGAGAGTTCGCTTGGATCGACACTAAAAGTTGCAGAGATGCTATCTGATGAATTGCAAAATAAGACTTACGAGACAGAATCTTTGGCTCGTGACCTTTTGATATGGACTGTAGGGCACGAACATGAAGAAAGACGAAACCCGTTTATTTTTGCTGCATTAAACATCTTTGGGTCTATTGCAAGTTTAGGTTTAGGAATTTCCAATCGTCTTAAGATTAGTAATCAAAATAAGAAAATTGAGTTCTTGACTCATGAAGATGAATTGATTATGTCAGAACTAAGGAATCAGTTAGCTTCAATCAATCAAATTTTGGATATAGTAAATGAACATTCCAGTAATATCAGTCAGATTATGGAAGTACAGGATTTGTTGGCAACGGTAACGTATTATGATTCAAAAATAGATCACATACATAACAGAATTGCACATTTCATTGAGAAATCCAAAGATTATGTAGAAGCTATCACATTAGCAACTAAAGGTGTACTGTCGCCCCATTTGTTGCCTATAAAATACTTAAAGTTAGTTCTGGAGAACGGACGGGAGAAACTAGGCTATGTTCCTTTGTTAGACGAACGTAGGTTAGAATTTTATTACAGCCTAATTACAGTAAGCGTTGAAAATAACAAGATTATGATTACGATTCCCTTTGATTCTTCTGATGCCTGGCAATCTTGCAGGATATCACCATTTCCGACTTTCATGACGAATCACTCAAATCCAGTAATATCCAGTTTGACAGGACACGTATTGATTTCCCCAGACAAGGAAACATATACGGTCATTAAAGACTTAAATCAATTAACTCACTGTTCAGACGCAATGGATAGAAAAATATGTACAGCTGACTCATTTGAATTCCATAAAAACTTAATGGATTCATGCGAATTAGGTACAGTGCTAGACGGTGTTCTCTCCCATACAAGTGAAAATTGTCTGGATAAGCTTTATCCCTTTGACAATAATGAGTTCAATTGCAGACTGAACAACGGCTCGTGGATACGATACGACAAGGACGGCTTCAATGTATCATGCCTGGACGGATCCACGTCCTATGCCAAAATCTTCGTTGCAGCAGATGGTTGTATCGGGACTTCCCCTAATTCCATGGTGACCGGGATCAAAACCATCATCAGAGAACGAGTCTACTTCGCGAACTTCACGTGGACGACTACAGTGCCATCACTACCTCTCCCATACAACAAACAGGTAGCCAAGCGGTTGATGAAATTGACCGAGATGGACCACCTGTCACCGACTTATAAGGAATTTCTTCACCCCATACTACTAGCAGGAACAGTTGTGACGGTGATGATATTTATCGCCGTGAACATCCTTGTTTGGCGTAGGTTAAGGAACAGTTTGCAGCTAAAACAGAACGTTTTGCCATGTCCAGACAAAACTCCTTATTTAATTCAGTTTAAAGCCGTTTGAAAGTGGCCACTTCATTCGCTACTGGGAATAGCGTGTGTATGAAAAGCAGTTAGTACACTAGTAATATGTAATTGAAAAAACTATAGAACATTTGCATTGTTAAAAATACATTTAAAAAACATTTAAAAAAACCAAATAATTTTTTTCTCTCGGCATCTAATAAAATATATAAGCCGGAATGTTAAAAGAAAAGAGAAAAAAAATAGAAATAACAGAATCTATGGGCATCTAATAAAATATATAAGCCCTATATATATATATATATATATATATATATATATATATATATATATATATGTACGGAATTGTGGTACGTGTACGTACCAGGAATTCGTGTTTGAGCACTAAAATTTGATCTTTACCAAGGAAACAAATATTTTTATTAATTACCGTATTGTGTTAATCTATGTTTCTGACAAAGGTAACAATTATTCTTTAACAAGTTACCGAATCATATGTATATCAGTATTTTTTTTTTGGTACCATATAATCATTTGCTACCAGTACCATATATGTGATCTGTATTTATCATGCATTTTTTTCTTTGCTTTGGTACTATCATTTCATATGCATTATTGTTATTATTTTTTTTTGATGTGCCTATTTGGACATACGCCCTCATTTGCTTATGGCTAAAGTTAAACAAAGAATAATACATATATCCAGTCACACTCCTAGTAAACATATTTTGGCGTGTTGTTAAATTTTTAGAAAAAAAAATAATTTAGATAGCTGGCCGAGCTAATGTAATAGTTAGTTATTACATGTTTAAAACATGACGTAATATGGCATTGTAGAAGAAGAAGCTAGCATGAGATTTGCTGTAGTCAGACAAAATCATAACAGGATGCATTTTGCATCTCTCAGCAATGTAACATTTTTCTGAAGCATAAACACAAATGCATACCGTTGAAAGATTGTGTCGCCACCGGATGCAGGTGTCTTCCTAGACTAATGTAAAGTTTACATATTGTGTTTAAATGCAGAGACAACTAAATATACGATATCTGTGATATCGATATTTTAGGCAGTTCTTATCTATACTTCACCTGAATTGGTCATCCGACCAAACCAGTTATACTCCTGTGATGGAGATGTTTAACACTGTTGTTTTAGAGAATAAACCATTTTAAAGTTACCATTCTTGACTTTAATTCAAGACTCAACATCTCAAACAACACATACTCAATGTGTGTTAATAACAGTAGCACACTAGTATATGTATATATATATATATATATATATATATATATATATATATATATATATATATATATATATATATATATGTGTGTATATATATATATATATATATATATATATATATATATATATATATATATATATATATATATATATATATATATATATATATACATATATATATATATATATATATATATATATATATATATATATATAAATATATATATATATACATATGCATAAGGTTCATAATATATAGTTTATATGTAATTTAATTTGTCTCTCCTCTGGAAAATCCATTTCCCTTGGAAACTGATTCCTAAAACCATCGTTTTAAGATCTTTATTCTCCTCCTTCTCCGGATGCTTGACATTCAAATAAACTGTGTGAACTTGATTTTCTCTGTAGCAAGTCGTAAATCGAAGTTCTCGTTTCAATAAAACTTCAAGTGAAGTTCTCCTAATTGGTTCATGATGAAGTTCGAAGGAAAATTGTGGAGAAGATTTAGAAAATACTAGTATATTTTTTTCTACTTCATTAACATCCCAGCCATAGATGTTTTTTGTGTGGGACATTTTAGCAAATTGATAGCCATTGTTTTTCTAGAATTGATATTACCTCCTCTATGTAATGAAGAGCAAGTCTCTCTCTCTCTCTCTCTCTCTCTCTCTCTCTCTCTCTCTCTCTCTCTCTATATATATATATATATATATATATATATATATATATATATATATATATATACATATTTATGTATATATATATATATATATATATAATGTTTATATATATATATATATATATATATATATATATATATATATATATATATATATATATATATATATATATGTGTGTGCATATGCATACATATGTGACGAGCCGAGAGAAGGGTTGTGAACTCAAAGGCAGGATGCAATCAACTGAGTTATATTGTTATAGAACACTCTCCTTTATATACAAAACCTCAAGGCAACAGGACATAACAAGTTAACAAGACAGACAATGTTACAGAGGAAACAGCAAACATGAATTTTCATGTTCGTTTAGTGCAAGGTAAGAGCGAAGATACAAGCATAATATATGCAAAAGGAATTATGTACAATTGTGTGACACACGGTTGGTACATGGCTCCCCCCCTAAAAATTACATACTGTACATGTTAAATAGGGCGCCCTGATCTAGAGAGGCGAACTGTAGGCGAGTCATCTGGCAGAAGATAAGCAGGTTTTAGACGATCAATGGAGACCCAGTCTTCTTTGCCCCGAATGTTTAGTAGGAATGCTTTCGGACTGCGTCGGATCACAAGAAAAGGGCCCGTGTAAGGGGGCGTTAGTGGTGGCTTGCTAGTGTCGTTGCGCAGGAAGACGTGCGTTGCAGAGTGCAAGTCCGTTGGTATGTGATGCTTCGCTGGGGGCTTGTAAGTCTGGCGGCACGGATTAAATTTTCCCACGACGTGACGTATGCGCTGGAGATCGTCGGAGGAGGTTGTAGAAGGAAAAAATTCGGCAGGGACGACCAACGGGTCGCCATACACCATTTCAGCTGCCAAGACGTTGAGGGCGTCTTTAGGAGTGGTCCTTAGTCCCAGGAGGACCCAGGAAAGCTGAGTAAACCAGTTGCAATCCTTGCAGCGGGACATCAAAGCTGCTTTGAGGGTGCGATGAAAACGTTCAACCATTCCATTGGCAGCGGGGTTGTAGGCCGTTGTCTGATGTAGGGTGATGCCCAGGAGATTCGCTAATGACGTCCACAATTGAGAGGTGAAAGTGGTTCCCTGTCAGAAGTAATATGCTCAGGGATACCGAATCTTGAAATCCATCCAGAGAGTAAGGCAGATGTACATGAGGCGGACGTTGCAGTTTCCATGGGAATGGCTTCAGGCCAACGAGTGTAGCGGTCGATGACGGTAAACAGGTAACGATGTCCTTGTGATGTGGGTAGGGGGCCTACAACGTCGACGTGAATGTGTGCGAAACGACGCTGAGGTTGAGGAAAGGTGCCCACTCCTGAATCCGTGTGTCGATGTACTTTGGAAGTTTGGCAAGAAGTATAGGCGCGGACCCAATCCTTAGCATCCTTAGAAATGCCGTGCCAAATGAACTTTGCCTTCAGCAGCTGTGCAGTAGAACGGCACGAGGGATGTGAAAGGCCGTGGATGAAATCAAACACCTGTCGGCGCATGGGAGCAGGAATCCAAGGTCGCGGTCTACCAGTACTGACGTCACAGAGGAGGGTGGTGTTGGAGTCTTCGAGGGGAAAATCTTCCCAACGGAGGGACGTGCAGGATGTCCTACAAGCTTGATACTCTGGATCTCTCATTGGGCTTCAGCCAGGGCGTTGTAATCCAATCACAGTTGAACGGCAGCCAACGTGTTTCTTGACAGGGCATCGGCAACGGGATTCATTTTCCCAGGGACGTATTGGAGGGTGCAATTGTATTCAGCCACGGCGGAGAGATGTCGGCGTTGACGGGCGGACCAGGCGTCAGACTGTTGAGTGAAGGCGTGCACCAGAGGAATGTGGTCTGTGCGAATGACGAAGGGCGTACCTTCTAAGAAATGGTGAAAGTGACGGACAGCCAAGTGCACCGCCAGCAATTCTCGATCGAAGGTAGAATAACCCGATTCTGCCTTGGACAGTTTTCTGCTGAAGAAGGCCAATGGGCGGGGCGAGCCTTTGACCACCTGCTCGAGTACTGCACCAATAGCGACGTCGCTGGCATCGGTGGAGAGAAGGAGAGGGGCGTGTGGGATAGGAAAAGTGAGAGCCGCAGCAGTTGATAGGGCCTTCTTTGCATTGCAGAAGTCTGCTTCTTGAAGGGGACCCCACTTCAGGTCCTTTGGCTTGCCCTTGAGGGAGGCGTAGAGGGGAGCAAGAGTGGCGGCAATGGCTGGCAGAAAACGGTGATAATAGTTGATCATGCCCAAGAATTCCTGCAGAGCTTTGACGGTCGAGGGCGCGGGGAAATTCTGAACGGCTGCTACCTTCTCAGGGAGGGGATGGACTCCTTCAGGAGTGATACGGTGCCCTAAGAACGACACTTCGTTGGCGCCAAAGGTACACTTGTCGTACCGGACTACAAGGCCGTTTTGTTGCAGGCGGTCGAGCACGATGCGCAGGTGATGGAGGTGTTCCTCTTTTGAGGAGGAGAACACAAGTATGTTGTCCACATAACATACACAGAAAGGGAGGTACCCTAAGATGCCATCCATGAGACGTTGAAACGTTGCCCCAGCATTACGAAAGCCAAAACAGGAATGATTGAAGGTGTATGTACCAAACGGAGTGGTGATGGCAGTCTTGGGGATGTCGTCTGGGTTCATAGGCTCCTGGTAATACCCCTTCAGGAGGTCGAGCGTAGAGAAAACCTTCGCTTTGTGCAGGTAGAAGGTCACATTGGCAATGTTTGGGAGGGGGTAGTGATCCGGTTCTGTTTGCATGTTCAGGCGCCTGTAATCCCCGCACGGACGGAGGGAGCCGTCTTTCTTCATAACGAT
>NC_090735.1:43206638-43216638 GCF_036898095.1 Palaemon carinicauda | reverse complement strand
TCCCACCAGAATGTATTTCAGGAATTATACTCGATTTTAGTTTTATTTTTCGAGTTTTCGTTCTCCGCGTTCTAAGGCCCTCTTGCAATGCTGGATTTCCAGGCGTCTGCCTTTGAAAAGTATGTTGGTGTTCAAAACTTTATTTTCTCACATGTTAGAAAATATTTTATGAGATTTAAAAAGAATATTCCTTGCCTTTATGATATACTTTATTACATAGTATACATAGTATATATAATAGTATATTTTTACATATAGCCACATATATTGTATACTCTCTCTCTCTCTCTCTCTCTCTCTCTCTCTCTCTCTCTCTCTCTCTCTCTCTCTCTCTCTCTCTCTCTCTCTCTCTCTCTCTCTCTCTATATATATATATATATATATATATATATATATGTATATATATGTATGTATATATATATATGTATATATATATATATATATATATATATATATATATATATATATATATATATATATAATGTATATATATATATATATATATATATATATATATATATATATATATATATATATATATATATATATATATATATATATATGCGTAAAAATCACAGGAAAACGTGATGCTCAGATGCAGAAGAACCACAGGGAAAAAGAAAATACGAAATATACGCTTAAGTCCTGAAACTAGTCACGAAACTAGTCAGGACTTAAGCGTATATTTCGTATTTTCAATTTCCCTGTGGTTCTTCTGCATATATATATATATATATATATATATATATATATATATATATATATATATATATATATATATATATATATATGTGTGTGTGTGGGGGGGGGGGGTGTTTGTGTGTAGTGTGTGTATGTGTGGGTTGATGTTTAAAATTGTTATCACACTGTCCACAGTGTGATAACAGGATTTAGATTTCCTTGACATGATCATTACTTCCGGCAAATCCTTTAAAATATAAAATTTAAAATATATAACCCTTTATTGCATATATTACATCAGCCAATCATCGTGTTCTTATTCCCCTTTAATCTCATATTGTGGCAGTTAACTGAACCGTGGACACATTTACATAAAATACCTTTTATACCACTATTAAACTCTGTGTTATGCTCTAACTGTCAATGAAGGCCCGTATAGAGTTGTTTCAGTCTTTATTACCACATTTTTTACCTTTCCTTGAAGGCACCTATGCAAGGATTGAGAAGCTCACACAACCAGCTCATAACTGTGATACCAGCAGCTTCTCTGAACAGCAATAAATGATCCTTATTGTCTCATTCCAGGACGCCACTTGGCTTGGCTTGGCTTCAGTAATGACTTCAGTATATATTTTTCTTGAATACATTATTTAATACATAATTAATAGATTGATATATTAGTTGGTATATTATTTCATATGTTATTTATTGATACAGTTTACGATTTAGCTGCAATTTTATATTCACACTTTAAAAATATTTGCGTTTCAAATTAATACCAAATGAGAACATTTTTTTATATATATACTACTTAAGGGCACAGTTTGGATTTAGATACAATTTTGCAAATATGAAAATATCACGCCGTTGGAAGATGCATTAATGTTGTATTCTGTTCTACAACATCCATTTTTTATGAAATAAGCATAACAGTAAGGATCCTCTGAGCCTATACGAGTAGTATCGAAGTTTAACAGCACCTTCAAGATATCTTATGTGTGCAGGTTCGGTCGGCTTCAATGGTTTCATATCTCCCACGCTCTGCTTCTCCAATATCCTGTGCTGATGTCTGCTGTCTACGACATTATCTATGTCTATAATGTCCTTCTGGTATTATGTTGAGCGTGTATACTCTCCATTTGTAGGATGAAGGTACAGTTTTGAACGACTGAGTGGTTGAATTGTAGCATTTCAAGTAATTTCTTAAATTTTACGTACATGCTTTCTTCACTTCATATGTTTATTGTACAACAATCAATGAATACACACACACACACACACACATATATATATATATATATACATATATATATATATATATATATATATATATATATATATATATATATATATATATATATATATATATATGTATATATATATATATATATATATAAATAAATATATATAAATAAATATATATATATATATATATATATATATATATATATATATATATATATATAAATATATATATATATATATATATATATATATATATATATGTATATATATGTATATATATATATAAATATATATAAATATATATATATATATATATATATATAGATATATTTATATATATTTATATATATATAAATATATATAAATATATATATATATATATATATATATATATATATATATATATATATATATATATATATGTATATATTCTTACGAAACTGGTCTATTGTATAGTCAATTCATGTATTTTATTTCTGTATTTCATATGTGAGGTGAATAGCAAGCCGTTAAGGTGAGTTCCTCTTATATAGGTGTAACTTTGGTATGTAAATTACGTAAGACTTTCATCGATAATTTAATTGTATTCTTCATTCAAGTTAGTATATGCAAATTTACGTTAATTTTAAGAATTAACTTTTTATTTCACGTATTTTGTTACAAAGTCTGACGCAATCTTTTCAAGAGTGCTATATGACCCTACGATGTATGAACGAGGGCTTATGTAAATTTTTTTCTATTTTTTTTATGAGGTATTGCGTCCTGTTTTGAGAAAATACGCAATTCTTATATTTACCACGTATTTTGGAAGATTCTCTGAAACCCCAGTGTTAGATTTTATCTATTTTTTTTATTTCCGAGAACGATAGGTGGGCGGAGCTAGCTGAGAGAGAGTTAATATGCAGCGAGGTTGGTTCTCTTGTTCGATATGTGATAGTTGATAATTCTGGCGTCATTAAGTCGGCCCCCAAGCTACGAGAATAATCTATTTTGAAAAATCTAGAAATTACTAGTTTCATATATATGTGCCCCTAGGGATGCATAGGGCAGAAAAGAAACATCCTGTCCTGTGAACAAGCCAAAGTTTCTCCTCCTCTATCAAGGGCCTCGAAAGTGTCCTCTCCACGTTATTTTGTGCCCAACATATATTATGTGTAGTGTTTTAAACGTTGCTGCAACTTGACAGGAAATTTTAAATTTATTGTGCTGTTGTTTGTGCCTGTATTCTGTAAAGCTTTGTAATTGGCCTGGGGAGATTTATGTAAAAACGGTAACTATACATATTTTGACATTACTTCTTGCGAGCTAAAAACTCGCCAGTTTAACAGTTACTTTATGTAATTTCTATAAGAGTTTAATCTTTAGAGTGTTAAAGGTTATCTATTTTCATTAGGAATCAAGCAGAAATGTTGGTGTAAAATTTAGTTTCAAGTGAAACAAGTGATTGTATAATGTTCATAAATATTAATTACTTTTGTCTTAGTCTAAGTTTTGTTTGGACTTAATGTTTCGAGTGTTTTATTTTTTATGTAAATTCTTTCAAAGTGTTGTAATTTTTATAGAATATATTTATTTTTGTAAAGAGTGTATTATTTCAATCACCAGTGTTTATTTCAGTACTCACTTACTCGTTTTTTTAAATATTAAACTTAGCCGGTGAATATATAATAGCTGACGTCTCGGACGGCTCGACAGATACCAAAAACTCGCAAGCGATCGCCATGAAGGTTGCGGGTGTGACCACCATCGCCGACTATCGGCCAGATACCGCATATACTTGTCAACATCTCCAGTTCTTCTCTGTCGGTCTTATCGACAAGTTGATTCCGCTCGCTGATGACCTTGAGTTTTCGTCCTTTTTGGTGAAGTACTTTATTTTGGTTGTTTTTGAGCTTTCGCTGTGACGGGTGTTTTTTCTTCAATTAAAACTCTTGAAACCCTTTTTTGGCTAGTGTTTATTGTTGATGACTTTGGTTTTGTTTTGGATTTTTTCTGATTGTTCAACATGGCTGACCCTTCTCCTCCCTGGACCTAAATTTCGCAAGTGTGCGAGGGATTGCAACAAACGTCTTCCCAAGGCCTCTATCGACCCACATACCGTTTGTTCTAATTGCCGGGGTAAATCCTGCCAATTAGGATTTCGGTGTGATGAGTGCGTGGTCTTGTCGGAATTCGACTGGCTTGAATATGATAAATATACTCGTAAGCTGGAGAGAGATAGGGTGAGGAGAAGCTCCTCTAGGTCGTTGGAATTTTCATCCTCCCATGCCCTTGAACCTAATCCTTCCCCTGTAGTAGTTGTTCCTGAACCCCCTACTAGCACTCATGAACCGTCCATGCGGGATATGTTTCTTGCGATTCAAGCTTTAGGCGAAAAAGTTGAGTCCTTAGCATCGGACCGTAACCAACTCATGTCAGATGTGAAGTTATTGAAGTGTCAGAGTGGTAAATCAGAAAATCGTAGTGATAAAGTGATAAGTGCGCAAAGTGTATTTAGTGTTGCGACCGAGGGTTCGTCTGTTCGTGCTTGTCGCTCCCCTAGTCCGAGACCTCTTTCAGGCTCCCCTGCACCAGGGAGAAGTAATGTCGTAGGACTTAAGGGGACGAGAGGCTTTAACCAACGTACAGACGTTCCCTCTTTGGTATCGGACGTTTCTCGTCAAGATCGCCCTTACCATAAGACGGGTGAGACTGTGTTCTCCTCGTCATCCGAAGACTTTTCGCAAAAGAAACCTTGGCGCAAGGTTTCTAGACCCTTGAAGCAAAAGTCAGTCCCTTCAGGACAGGTCCAGCATCCTGGCTGTAGCCATTGGGACAGCTCTGACCCTTTGCAGTCGTCGAAAGACTGTTCGCCTATTAAACGCAAGCGTAACACGGGGTCCGAGGGTCGCGGTAAAGGCAATGTTTTGCCAACACAGACGTTACCGTCGTCTCGGCCCGTTCCGACTCCCGTTGATCCGAAGTGGGTTGTCCTGCGGGACATGCAGACTAAGCTGGCCTCCCTTATGGAGGAGTATGACGTTGAGCAGGTTCGCGATGATCCTTTGCTTTCGAGTCGCCGTTACGCTGAACGAGACTCTGGCCGTCAGCCGCCCAAACGAGTATTTACTCGTCCGTTTGACGTTAGTGCTGACGTTTCTTGTACTTTGAAACGTGATGTCAGTAGTTTTTCACGTCAGTCACGTGACGTGGATCCTCCCTCGCTGCAGTCTCGTGTTGACGTTCAGCCGCTGCCGCAGTCTCGTGTTGACGTTCAGCCGCTGCCGCAGTCTCATGTTGACGTTCAGCCGCTGCCGCCGCAGCCCCGACCTGACGTTCGCCGACCGGCTCCGTTGCCTCGACGTGACGTTGAGCGTCAATCACCGCAGTCGGAGGTTGTTTTGCCTGCTCAGTCTATGCAGTCAAGGCAGTTCCGACGTGACGTCGAGCGTCAATCAACTTCAGTTGTTGTTGTTGGTCAGTCACAAGGATTTCAGTCCTTTCAGCAGCGGCGTGACGTCGCTTCCTCTACTGCTACTGCTGCTCCTTTGCTTGTTGACATTGCCTGTCAAGCTTTGCCGCCGCGGCAGGTCTCTCATTTTCATGAGACTCGGCAATTGTCGGACGAGGATCCTTCAGATGAGGAAGTTGCTGATCCCCCTCCAACTGATATTCCTTTGGGGACTTTGTCAGACGGAGAGGAGCCTAAAGCTGCTCAGCCCTCTATGGACTTTAAAAAAAATCATGCTTATTTTTAAGGATCTGTTTCCGGACCATTTTGTAACTGCTGCTCCTTGTTCGCCTCCGTCAGAGTTTATGCTAGGCCTAGCTACTTTGAAGCCTTCGTTTACTAAGCTAGTGCTCTCTCGCTCTTCTAAGAGAGCTTTACGTTTGCTAAGCGACTGGTTGATCACCAGGAGGAGTTTGGGGAAGACAGCCTTTGCTTTCCCTCCTTTTAAACTGGCTTCTAGAGCGAGCGTCTGGTATGACACGGGAGAAGTTCTCGGCTTGGGAGTTCCTGCCTCTGCCCAGGGAGACTTCTCAAGCCTCGTAGACTCTCCACGTCGCCTGGCCATGAGATGCTATAAAGTTTACTGGTCCTCCTCGGACCTTGACCATCTCCTCAAAGGGGTTTACAGGGCCTTCGAAGTTTTTAACTTCTTAGATTGGTCGCTAGGAGCCTTAAGCAGGAAGATCTCTTCGGCCGACCGTGATGTTTCCGTGCTTATTATGTCCTGCATGGACAAAGCCATCCGTGATGGCTCTAATGAGCTCGCTGCTACCTTTACGGCAGGAGTCCTGAAGAAGAGGGAGACTCTTTGCTCGTTCCTTTCAGCAGGAGTAACTCCCTGCCAAAGGTCGGAGCTTCTCTTTGCCCCGTTGTCATCTGCCTTGTTTCCTCAGCAGTTGATCAAGGATATTGCGGCTTCTCTGGTGCAGAAGGATACCCACGACCTGATGGCTACGTCGGCGCGCAAGGCTGCTCCTTCATCGTCTTATGTCGTAAGACCCAAGATCGATACCCCAACGACGAGGTTTATCCCACCCTTTCGTGGCAGAGCCCCCAGTAGGGGAGGCGCTCGTGCCGACAGTAAAAGAGGCAAGAGGAGAGGATCCAAGTCCTCCCGTGGCAGAGTCTGACTGCCCACGTCCTCAGACAGCGGTAGGGGCCAGACTGAACAACTTCTGGCAGGCCTGGGAGAAGAGGGGTGCAGACCGAGAGTCTGTGTTGTTGCTCAAGGAGGGGTACAAAATACCTTTTGTACGAAGACCTCCTCTAGTAACAGTTCGTTTAGACCTCTCTCCCAGGTATCGAGAGGAGTCAAGGAGACAAGCTCTACATCAGCAGGTGTCTCAGTTGCTAGAGAAGGGAGCGGTGGTGGAAGTCTCGGACCTTCAATCACTGGGATTTTACAACCGTCTCTTCCTAGTCCCAAAGCATACAGGAGGTTGGAGGCCAGTGCTGGATGTCAGTGCGCTCAACGTTTTTGTTGTAAAAACAAAATTTACGATGGAGACCACGAAGTCCGTCCTAGCAGCGGTCAGAGAGGGAGACTGGATGGTCTCTCTCGGCCTGCAGGATGCGTACTTCCACATTCCTATACACCCGGATTCTCAACCGTATCTAAGGTTTGTATACAAGAATGTGGTGTACCAGTTCCGAGCACTGTGCTTCGGCCTCAGCCCTGCTCCTCTTGTTTTTACGAGGCTCATGAGGAATGTGGCAAAATTTCTTCATTTATCGTGAATTCGAGCCTCCCTGTACCTGGACGACTGGCTACTCAGAGCGTCGTCCCGTCATCGCTGTCTGCAGGACCTTCAATGGACGTTGGATCTTGCAAAGGAGTTGGGACTGTTAGTGAACTTAGAAAAGTCTCAACTGAATCCCTTCCAGACGATTCTCTATTTGGGGATGGAGATTCGCAGTCTAGCTTTTCGGGCTTTTCCGTCTGCCACCAGGATAGAGCAAGCCTTGCTCAAAGTTCGCCTCATGCTGAGAAAAGACCGTTGCTCAGTGAGAAGTTGGATGAGCCTCCTAGGGACTCTGTCATCCCTGGAACAATTTATCTCACTAGGGAGACTTCACCTTCGCCCTCTCCAGTTCCATCTAGACTCCCATTGGGACAAGGGCAAGACTTTGGAAGCTGTTTCAATCCCGATCTCCGAGCCAGTAAAGACGTGCCTGAACTGGTGGGACAGCAACATAAGTCTTCGAGAGGGTCTGTCCCTGGCGGTCAAGAACCCAAACCACGTGTTATTCTCAGACGCGTCGGATTTGGGTTGGGGAGCGACTCTGGACGGTCTGGAATGTTCGGGTCTTTGGACGTCGGATCAGAGGAGCCTGCACATCAACTGCAAGGAGCTGTTGGCTATTCACTTGGCCTTGACGAGTTTCGAGAGTCTTCTACGAAACAAAGTGGTAGAAGTGAATTCGGACAACACCACAGCCTTGGCGTACATCTCCAAGCAAGGAGGCACTCACTCCCACACACTGTTCGTCATCGCAAGGGACCTCCTCATCTGGTCAAAAGATCGAGGCATCTCACTGTTGACAAGGTTCATCCAGGGGGAATTGAACGTCTTCGCGGACTGTCTCAGTCGGAGAGGTCAGGTGATCCCCACAGAATGGACCCTCCACAAGGACGTGTGCAAGAGTCTTTGGATGACTTGGGGTCAACCCACCATAGACCTCTTTGCGAACTCTTTGACCAAAAGGCTCCCAACCTATTGCTCTCCAGTCCCAGATCCAGAGGCGGCCCACATAGATGCTTTTCCGCTGGACTGGTCTCACCTGGACGCGTACGCATTCCCGCCGTTCAAGATCATCAACAGGGTGCTGCAGAAGTTCGCCTCCCACGAAGGGACAAGGTTGACGTTGGTTGCTCCCCTCTGGCCCGCGAGAGAGTGGTTCACAGAGGTACTTCAATGGCTGGTAGACGTTCCAAGGAGTCTGCCTTTAAGGATGGATCTCTTACGGCAGCCCCTCGTAAGGAGTCTTCATCAAAGCCTCCCCGCGCTTCGTCTGACTGCCTTCAGACTATCGAAAGACTCTCAAGAGCTCGAGGATTTTTGAAGGAGGCAGCCAGAGCGATCGCGAGGGCTAGGAGAACATCTACCATCAAGGTCTACCAGTCGAAGTGGGAGGTCTTTAGAGATTGGTGCAAGTCATCATCCATTTCCTCTTCCAGTACCTCTGTAGCCCAAATTGCAGACTTTCTCCTGCATCTGAGAAATGTTCGCTCCCTCTCTGCTCCCACTATTAAGGGCTACAGGAGCATGTTGGCTTCTGTGTTCAGACATAGAGGCTTGGATCTGTCCAATAATAAAGATCTCCAAGATCTCCTTAAGTCCTTCGAGACCTCTAAGGAGCGTCGTATGTCAACTCCTGCTTGGAACTTAGACGTGGTCCTAAGGTTCCTAATGTCCGACAGGTTTGAGCCATTGCATTCAGCCTCCCTGAAGGATCTCACCCTCAAGACACTTTTTTTGGTGTGCTTGGCTTCGGCTAAAAGGGTCAGTGAGATCCATGCCTTTAGTAAAAACATCGGCTTCTCTACAGATAAAGCCACATGTTCGCTTCAGCTTGGTTTCTTGGCCATAAATGAACTGCCTTCTCGTCCTTGGCCTAAATCTTTTGATATACCTTGCCTATCAAAGATCGTAGGCAACGAGGTTGAAAGTGTACTGTGCCCAGTTAGAGCTCTTAAGTTTTATTTAGCTCGTACCAGATCTTTACGAGGTGGGTCTGAGGCCTTATGGTGCTCCGTTAAGAAGCCCTCATTGCCTATGTCTAAAAATGCTTTATCGTATTTTATTAGATTTTTAATCCGAGAGGCACATTCTCACTTAAGTGAAAAAGATCGTTGTTTACTTAAGGTCAAGACGCACGAAGTAAGAGCGATAGCAACTTCCGTGGCTTTTAAGCAAAACAGATCTCTGCGAAGTATTATGGACGCGACCTTTTGGAGGAGCAAGTCGGTGTTCGCTTCATTTTACTTAAAAGACGTCCAGACTCTTTATGAGGACTGCTACACACTGGGTCCATTCGTTGCAGCGAGTGCAGTAGTGGGTGAGGGTTCTACCACTACACTCCCTTAATCCCAATATCCTTTTAATCTTCTCTTGAAATGTTTTTAATCTTGTCTTGGGTTGTACGGAAGACTGAGAAGTCTTTCGCATCCTTTTTGATTTGGCGGGTGGTCAAATGTCGTTTCTTGAGAGCGCCCAGATTAAGGGTTTTGATGAGATCCTGTTGTATGGGTGGTCGCCCTGGATATAACAGCTCCTGGGAGTCTTTCAGCATCCTGAGAGGATGGCTGGACTTCGTGAGGAAAGCGGACTAATAAGGCAGAGTAATCGTCAGAGTCAGCTTCCTTACCAGGTACCTATATTTAAGTGGGTTTTGTTATGATATAATTGTCAAAAACTCATGAGCAAATACGCCTTTATTATATTAATACTGGTCTCTACCCACCACCATGGGTGTGAATCAGCTATTATATATTCACCGGCTAAGTTTAATATTTAAAAATTATATTTTGATTATAAAATAAATTTTTGAATATACTTACCCGGTGAATATATAAATTAAAGG
>NC_090735.1:43189138-43199138 GCF_036898095.1 Palaemon carinicauda | reverse complement strand
GGCTAGAAATTCATTTATTGCATGATTTTATTGCATAATAGGATAAAGTTTATGATTGAGGTATATCAAATAAACTCGATTGCGAAGATAAGTATGCTTAAATTGAAGTAATTTATGAGAGAGAGAGAGAGAGAGAGAGAGAGAGAGAGAGAGAGAGAGAGAGAGAGAGAGATAAATGAAGCGTTACACATATACAAAAACGTTTTACCCAATGACATGTTAACGTTCGTTTTGCAATGGTCAATTTCATTCGCCATTTGTGGCTTGATAATGATCGGTTCGATCACAATCATCCCAATATGATGGCCATCGTTGTGAATTAAATAGGAATATGATTGACAGTGAAATGAGGTGAAAATTAAATGTGGTTACAATAACTAAGTTTTGAAGCGAGCATTAATTGGTATCCTTTATAATCGGATATTGACTTTATTGCGTAAATGTGTGCATCATGATACGCACATAACCAAACACACATACACACGCATGCGTATATATATATATATATATATATATATATATATATATATATATATATATATATATATAGATAGATAGATAGATAGATAGATAGATAGATGGATAGACAGATGGATAGATAGATAGATAGATATAGATATGTGTGTGCGTGTGAGTGTGTTTTTCTTTGTGTAAGTGTCTGTTTCTGTGTGGTCGTGTGCTTGTTTTTGTGTGCGTGTGTGTAATGATATGTATTATTAATTTTTGTTAATATCCTTTTCGTGGAAAACATATTTCTTTGCATTCATAATGCAACGTTTGAGGACAGTTTTACACAGTTTTATTTTCATAGACATGTTTCGTTATTCCTGAAAATTGAGTGTTTTAGTAACTGTATAGATATACCAGAAAAATCTGACGTGTAGAAAATATAGGTTTCTTTTCATCATCATCATCATCATCTCCTCCTACGCCTATTGACATAAAAGGCTGGTTAGATTTCACCAGACGTCTCTATCTGGATCTTTTAAATCAATACTTCTCCATTCATTGTCTCCTACTTCACGCTTCATAATCCTCAGCTATGTAGGCCTGGGTCTTCCAACTCTTCTAGTGCCATGTGGAGCCCAGTTGTAAGTTTGGTGAACTAATCACTCTTGGAGAAGAATTTTGAATGGCTAAATAATTTTGTCTGTTAATTACGGTCTTAGGTGTGAGACATTATATCCGTGCAATAAATTATTAGTACACTTATTAGAAGCATAACAAGAATATTAACAACCACTAATTTTTACATTATTTTCATCATATCAATAAAGAACAAAAATATTTTCCAAACCCTCCAGTAAATGAGGTCAAGTTGATTTTTCCCTGCCAGACATATTTTTACCCCCAAAAGATAAGTATTTGCTACGCCAAGGACCCATTCCATTTACGGATTCCCATAATGCCTAGAGCTTTTCCTGCAAGACCTCTCGGCTTATCCCGGGACTGTACTTGGGATCCTTTCCCATATCTTCATTGCAATCCCACCAGAATGTATTTCGGGGATCCTACTGGATTTTAATTTCATTTATCGAGTTATCGTTCGCCACGTTCTAAGGCCCTCTTGCGATGCTGGATTTCCAGCCGTCTGCCTTTGAAAAGTATGTTGATGTTTAAAAGTTGATTTTCTAATATGGTAGGAAATATTTTATGATATTTCGAGTGAATATTACGTGCCTTTATTATATACTTTACTATAATATATATATATATATATATATATATATATATATATATATATATATATATTAGCGTATTCTTATATATAGTCAAACTTCCCCTTCATTATATAGGGTAGACTGTGCTGCTTTACTTTGGCAGTAACAGCACTGACCTACCTATATCTATCTATCTATCTATCTATCTATCTATCTATCTATATATATATATATATATATATATATATATATATATATATATATATATATATATATATATATATATTTGTGTGTGTGTATGTGTGTGTATATTTAGTGTCTGTTTGTGTACGTGATTTTTTAAATGTTGATATCCTAAAATGCTAGAAAATATGCTAGGATATTTCTTATGGATATTGCATTCCTACAGGATATATTTTGTTATAAAATGATGAATGCTTTTTTTGTTTGCCTATATTTTTCCATTGGATGATAACTGGATTTAGATTTCCATAACAGAATCATCACTCCCAACATATCCTTTAATAATGCAACTTTATAATACATAACATTTTATTACGTTTTTTACATCAGCCACTCGTCATTTTCTTATTCCCCTTTAATATCATATTGTGGCAGTTAACTGAAACGTTGACACATTTACATAGAATACCTTTTATACCACTATTAAACTTAGTGTTCTGCTATAACTGCCAATGAAGGCCTGAATAGAGTTGTTTCAGTCTTTATTACCACATTATTGACATTCCCTTTAAGGCACCTATGCAAGGATTGAGAAGTTCACATAACCAGCTCATAACTGTGATACCAGCAGCTTCTCTGGACAGTAATAAATGGTCCTTTTTGTCTCATTCTAGGACGCCACTGGTGAAACTATCATTGCTTGGCTTCAGTAATGACTTCAGTATATACTTTTGTTGAATACATTATTTAATACATTAAACAATAGATTAATATATTAATTGGTATATTATTTCATACGTTATTTATTGATACAGTTTACGATTTAGCTGCAATTTTATATTCACACTTTAAAAATATTTGCGTTTCAAATTAATACCAAATGAGAACATTTTTTTTATATATATACTACTTAAGGGCACAGTTTGGATTTAGATACAATTTTGCAAATATGAAAATATCACGCCGTTGGAAGATGCATTAATGTTGTATTCTGTTCTACAACATCCATTTTTTATGAAATAAGCATAACAGTAAGGATCCTCTGAGCCTATACGAGTAGTATCGAAGTTTAACAGCACCTTCAAGATATCTTATGTGTGCAGGTTCGGTCGGCTTCAATGGTTTCATATCTCCCACGCTCTGCTTCTCCAATATCCTGTGCTGATGTCTGCTGTCTACGACATTATCTATGTCTATAATGTCCTTCTGGTATTATGTTGAGCGTGTATGCTCTCCATTTGTAGGATGAAGGAACAGTTTTGAACGACTGAGTGGTTAAATTGTAGCATTTCAAGTAATTTCTTAAATTTTACGTACATGCTCTCTTCACTTCATATGTTTATTGTACAACAATCAATGAATACATATTCATATATATATATATATATATATATATATATATATATATATATATATATATATATATGTATGTATGTATGTATGTATATATATATATATATATATATATATATATATATATATATATATATATATATATATATATATATATATATATATATTCTTATGAAACTGGTCTAGTGTATAGTCAATTCATGTATTTTATTTCTGTATTTCATTTGTGAGGTGAATAGCAAGCTGTTAAGGTGAGTTCCTATTATATAGGTGTAACTTTGGTATGTAAATTACGTAAGATTCATCGATAATTTCATTGTATTCTTCATTCAAGTTAGATATGTAAATTTACGTTAATTTTAAGAAATAACTTTTCATTTCACGTATTTTGTTACAAAGTCTGACGCAATCTGTTCAAGAGTGCTATATGACCCTACGATGTATGTGTTAGCTTGGTACTGTTATAAACACACATTAGGTTTCTAGTCAAATGTTTCTTCAATGTGGTATAATGTTAGACTTGGTAGGTTACTTCTTCTGAATAAGTCTAAGTAAGGTAACTTTAATACAGTTTATTTCTTTAAAAACAGTTATTAACATCTCCATCACGGGAGTATAGATGGTTTGGTCGGATGACCGTTCCGTATGACATGTTGACCAGAAAGTGACTAAAATATCCATATTGATGTGAAAGTCTAATTAGTTATCTTAACACTTAATGATATATTGTAAACACAACATTAATACCGGAAGGTACTTCCATCCGTTCAAGAGACAACTCTTTCTCACGGCTTGGTTGTGTTTACTCTTCATGAAAAATGTTACATTGCATTTGAATAGCAGTGTCTTGAGTTTTGCATCCTGGTTAGGGCTGACTATGGCATTTCTCACACTCGCTCCTAACTTCCATATTGACCTCCTAGCTCATGGATTTAAATGGTTGTTATTGTCTCATTCCAGGACGCCACTGGTGAAACTATTATTGCTTGGCTTCGGTAATGACTTAAGTATATACTTTTCTTGAATACATTATTTAATACATAATTAATAGATTGATATATTTGTTGGTATATTATTTCATACGTTATTTATTGATACAGTTTACGATTTAGCTGTAATTTTATATTCACACTTTAAGAATATTTGCGTTTCGAATTAATACCAAATGAGAATTTTATATATATATATATATATATATATATATATATATATATATATATATATATATATATATATATATATATACACTACTTAAGGGCCCAGTTTGCAATTAGATACATTTTTGAAAATATGAAAATATCACGCCGTTGAAAGAAGCATTAATATTTTCTTTTGTTCTACAACATCCGTTTTTTATGAAATATGCATAACACTAAGGATACTCAGAGCCTATAGTAACGTAGTTTAACAGCACCTATAAGATATCTTACATGTGAAGGTTCGGTCGGCTTCAATGGTTTCATATCTCCCACGTTCTGCTTCTCCAATATCCAGTGCTGATATCTGCTGTCTGTGACATTATCTTTATCTATGTCTATAATGTCCTCCTTTTATTATGCCGAGCGTGTATGTTCTCCATTTGTAGGATGAAAGAACACTTTTTTAACGACCGAGTGGTTAAATTGTAGCAGGTTAAGTAATTTCTTAACTTTTACGTGTATGTTTTTTCATTTTATATGTCTATTGTACAACAGACAATGAATATATACTATATATATGTATATATATATATATATATATATATATATATATATATATATATATATATATATATATATATATATATATACATATATATATATATATATATATATATATATATATATATATACAGAGAGAGAGAGAGAGAGAGAGAGAGAGAGAGAGAGAGAGAGAGAGAGAGAGAGAGAGAGAGAGAGTATATATATATATATATATATATATATATATATATATATATATATATATATATATATATATGTGTGTGTGTGTGTGTGTGTGTGTGTGTGTGTGTTGTGTGTGTGTTTGTGAGTATGTGTGTATGGATATACTAATCCAAATATATACTGTAATAGCCACAATGACCTTTTCACTAGATATCCCGAACCGAAGTATAAGAATAAATGATTGAACCTTAATTCCAAAGGGAGGATTCGACCCCACGAACCAAAGATCACGAGGAAGTTTAACTGTAACCTTTCGTTCCCGACCGAAAAATAAAAGTTGATATTGCCATAAGTACAGTTGGATAGAGCAATTTCTGGTACACCTCATTCTGAGGAAGTGCACCATGTCATACCTTTGCTGCACGCCGAGCTTTCGTGTCTACACCTACCCCCCCCCTCTCTCTCTCTCTCTCTCTCTCTCTCTCTCTCTCTCTCTCTCTCATTACTCGCCGCGCAGTAAGGATGTGAAAGGGTATACACTTCCTGAGAGCGAGGTGTTCCAGAATTTCAAGTGTCCAACCGTACATATGGCTGACAAATTCGGTAACTATTTACCATAGCAGGGATGAGTATATTGTACCAACCGTGTGTCGCACGTTCGTACATAGTTCATTTTGTGCTTGTATCTTCGCTCTCCCCTCGCACTAAAAAGAACCTGAAAAAACATGTCTTGTTTCTCCTCTGTAACATTGTCTGTTTTTTTAACGAAAATTCTTGTTGTCTTAAACTTTTGTATATAAAGGAGAGTGTTCTATAATAAAGTCACTCTGTTGTTTTCTACTTGCCTTTGAGTCACAACCTTCTCTCGGCCCGTCACATTGGTGACCCTGGAAGTCGACTCGCTCCTCCCGCCTTCAACCCCCCGCCTCGCCCCTCCATCCTTGGTACCATGGAGGACTCTACGGAAGTTATTGCTGCGACTCCCCCATTGAAACTTTCATCATTCGCCAGCGGAGAGGCGTTTGCTTGGTTTCAGCGCGCAGAAGTCCAGTTTCGCATCAAGGGCGTGACTCGCTCAACCACCAAAGCAGATTATGTTCTCGCGGCGATACCCGAGGACACCTTCCCGGAAATATTCGACTGGCTTTGTGAACAAGGAGACACCCCAATAGCGTATGACGCCCTCAAAACATACCTTCTGCAGCAGTACTCGCCCTCGCCAGCCACCCGTATAGCAAAGCTTTTTCAGCTCTCGCAACAACCGTTGGGGGATCAAAGGGCTTCGCTCGCCTTCAGGGAAATGACCAGTATCGGTCGCCTGCAACCTGCCGCAGACGGCTCTCCTCGTGATGTGAACCTACTTCGTGCCCTTTGGATACGCCGTTTGCCCGGACCTATACGCGCTGCCATACCCGAGGTTGATAGTTTACCCATAAAGGACTTGATGACCAAAGCCGACGCCTCTATGGACAGCCACTTCAAGACCTCCATCAACGCCTCCACCCCTGACGAAGAGGACGCCTATTCAACGTCACCCGAAGCTGACGTGAATGTCGTAAGACATACACGCCTACCCCGTTACCTGCCGGAGCGGCGACAAAGCCACCCACCACCCGCCACTCGCTCGCGACCCAACCAACAGCTTCTACCGCCACTTACTACCTCCCATTCGCCACAGTTTTGCTACTATCACTTCAGATTCGGGGCAACCGTGGAGAAATGTGCCAAGGATTGTCAGTGGCCAAAAAACGTGTAAGTAGGCCATCGCTCGTGGCGGTGGCCTCCCGTGTTTCTAATCTTTTCTTTTTACATGATGCAGGAACAGGCGTGCGATTTTTGGTAGACACGGGTGCTTGTTGTTCTCTTTTGCCAAGGGAACTCTTCAGGACACGACGTAGTCTGTCTACATCTGCCGACGTCCGCTTGGTAGCTGCCAACGGATCTGCGATACCCACCTACGGTTACGAGAATCTCACATTATCGTTCGGAAACGGTAAATTTAATTGGAAGTTTCTCGTTGCTAACGTCACATTGCCAATCCTCGGTGCGGATTTCCTCTCTAATTTCCACCTTCTGGTCGATGTCGCCCACTGACGATTGGTCAACGCAGACTCGTACTTGTCGACCCCTCTTCAACCCGGCCCCTCCAACCTCACTCTCCACATCAGCCCACTCACGGATGCCTACGCCCACCTCCTCACGTTGTACCCGGAAGTTTTCCGTCCAGAACTTTGCCAAACACCCACGGCTCCTGCCAAGCACGGTATTTATCACCATATCAAGACGATGGGACCCCCAGACTTCACAAAATTCAGACATCTGGCACCGGAACGATTGGCAGCCGCCAAATAGACGTTCGCAGAAATGGAGGAAATGGGCCTTTGCCAAAAGGCCTCCAGCCCATGGTGGTCACCCTTACACATCGTTCTGAAGAAAGACGGCTCCCTCCATCCATGCGAGATTACAGGCGCCTGAACATGCAAACAGAACCGGATCACTACCCCCTCCCAAACATTGCCGACGTGACCTCCTACCTGCACAAAGTAAAGGTTTTCTCTATGCTTGACCTCCTGAAGGGGTAGTATCAGGTGCCTATGAACCCAGAAGACATCCCCAAGACTGCCATCCCCACTCCGTTTGGTACATACACCTTCAATTACTCCTGTTTTGGCTTTCGTAATGCTGGGGCCACATTTCAACGTCTCATGGATGGCATCTTAGGGGACCTCCCCTTCTGTGTATGTTATGTGGACGATATAACTGTGTTCTCCTCCTCAAAAGAGGAACACTTCCGTCACCTGCGCATCGTGCTCAACCGCTTGCAACAAAACGGCCTAGTAGTCCGGTACGAGAAGGTAGCAGCCGTTCAGGACTTCCCCGTGCCCTCGACCGTCAAAGCTCTGCAGGAATTTTTGGGCATGATCAACTATTATCACCGTTTTCTGCCAGCCATTGCCGCCACTCTTGCTCCTCTCTACGCCTCCCTCAAGGGCAAGCCAAAGGACCTGATGTGGGGTCCCCTTCAAGAAGCAGCCTTCTGCAATGCAAAGAAGGCCCTATCAACTGCTGCGGCTCTCACTTTTCCTACCCCATATGCCCCTCTCCTTCTCTTCACCGATGCCAGCGACGTCACTATTGGTGCAGTACTCGAGCAGGTGGTCAAAGGCTCGCCCCGCCCATTGGCCTTCTTCAGCAGAAAACTGTCCAAGGCAGAATCGGGTTATTATACCTTTGATCGCGAATTGCTTTCGGTGCACTTGGCTGTCCGTCACTTTTGCCATTTCTTAGAAGGTACGCCCTTCGTCATTTGCACAGACCACATTCCTCTGGTGCACGCCTTCACTCGACAGTCCGATGCCTGGTCCGCCCGTCAACGCTGACATCTCTCCGCCATGGCTGAATACAATTGCACCCTTCAATATGTCCCTGGGAAAATGAATCCCGTTGCCGATGCCCTGTCAAGAACCACGTTGGCTGCCGTTCAACTGGGATTGGATTACAACGCCCTGGCTGAAGCCCAATGAGAGGATCCAGAGTATCAAGCATGTAGGACATCCTGCACGTCCATCCGTTGGGAAGACTTCCCCCTCGAGGACTCCAACACCACCCTCCTCTGTGACGTCAGTACTGGTAGACTTCGACCTTGGATCCCTGCTCCCATGCGCCGGCAGGTGTTTGATTTCATTCACGGCCTTTCACATCCCTCGTGCCGTTCTATTGTACAGCTGCTGAAGACGAAGTTCATTTGGCACGGAATTTCTAAGGATGCTAAGGATTGGGTCCGCGCCTGTACTTCTTGCCAAACTTCCAAAGTACATCGACACACGGATTCAGGAGTGGGCACCTTTCCTCAACCTCAGCGTCGTTTCGCACACATTCACGTCAACGTTGTAGGTCCCCTACCCACATCACAAAGACATCGTTACCTGTTTACCGTCATCGACCGCTCCACTCGTTGGCCTGAAGCCATTCCCATGAAACGTCCACCTCATGTACATCTGCCTTACTCCCAGGATGGATTGCAAGATTTGGTATCCCCGAGCATATTACTTCTGACAGGGGTACCACTTTCACCTCTCAATTGTGGACATCATTAGCGAATCTCCTGGGCATCACCCTACATCAGACAACGGCCTACAACCCCGCTGCCAATGGAATGGTTGAACGTTTTCATCGCACGCTCAAAGCAGCTTTGATGTCCCGCTGCAAGGATTCCAACTGGTTTACTCAGCTTCCCTGGGTCCTCCTGGGACTAAGGATCACTCCTAAAGACGCCCTCGATGTCTCGGCAGCTGAAATGGTGTATGGCGATGCGTTGGTCGTCCATGCCGAATTTTTTCCTTCTACAACCTCCTCCGACGATCTCCAGCACATACGTCACGTCGTGGGAAAATTTACTCCATGCTGCCAGACTCACAAGCCCCCTGCAAAGCATCACATACCAACAGACTTGCACTCTGCAACGCACGTCTTCCTGTGCAACGACACTAGCAAGCCACCGCTAATGCCCCCTTACACGGGCCCTTTCCTTGTGATCCGACTCAGTCCGAAAGCATTCCCACTAAACATTCGTGGCAAAGAAGACTGGGTCTCCATTGATCGTCTAAAACCTGCTTATCTCCTGCCAGATGACCTGCCTACAGTTTGCCTCCCTAGATCAGGGCGCCCTATTCAACATGTACAGTATGTCATTTTTAGGGGGGGAGCCATGTACCAACCGCGTGTCGCACGTTCGTACATAGTTCATTTTGTGCTTGTATCCTCGTTCTCCCCTCGCACTAAAAAGAGCCTGAAAAAACATGTCTTGTTTCTCCTCTGTAACATTGTCTGTTTTTTTAACATAAAAATTCTTGTTGCCTTGAACTTTTGTATATAAAGGAGAGTGTTCTATAATAAAGTCACTCAGTTGTTTTCAACTTGCCTTTGAGTCACAACCTT
>NC_090735.1:43159138-43184138 GCF_036898095.1 Palaemon carinicauda | reverse complement strand
ACACTTACTTTCAGTAAACGTTTTGCAAATATCAGAGGAAATTAGCAGCGAGGAAGAATTAGCAATCGTATTTACCAGGGGTTATCTAATTTATATTGTAAAATAAGTATAGCTTCTTCACAGTTGGGCATTCATTTTTCATCATAATGTCAACGTGTCTAGGACTCCTTGCAATAACTCGATCTTTTTTTTCTTCTTTTTTTTTAGGTAAAAAGACTTTATTATCATTGTTAATCTGTTTTATTGGGAATTATTGTTTAAACAATATTCTTATTTTTTTTTTTTTAATTGTACAGTCTTAGGTTTGATTTAGCATTTCTGGAAAAATCTTTCTACTTTTGTCAAACGTTTCGAAATTACGAAATCTGTCTCCTGATTTTCACTTAATATATATATATATATATATATATATATATATATATATATATATATATATATATATATATATATATACACACACATATATATATATATATATATATATATATATATATATATATATATATATATATATATATATATATATATATATATACACACACAATACGCATTGTGTTTTGATTATATATATATACATATATATATATATATATATATATATATATATATATATATATATATATATATATATGTATATATATACATATAAATATACACAGACACACACATATATATATATATATATATATATATATATATATATATATATATATATATATATATATATATACTGTATATATGTGTGTGTCTGTGTGTGTGAAGGACTATTAATCGCTTAGCATAATGGTTTAAAGTTGAAATCAAGAGTTTCCTTGAACAATAACGCTCTTCTCTTTAAAATATGGAATCCTTTATTTCTTATATTGAGAGCATGTCCCATGATGCAAATAAAGCGACTTATGCCCATTTCAATTCCAGTGTTCCTATCTATTCCAACCCCCCCCCCCCCCCCCGCCTTTCAATCCCAGAGCTTCATGTTTAGGGAAATTCCATTTTGAAACTTTGAGAGGTTAAAAGAGAATACTTTTTCAAACTATCCAGAACCCAAATATTTCAGTCACGGATTAATTGATTGATTGATTTATTATGAGTTATCTGACATCCTTACATCTAAGGCCATTGGTCACGGAATAGTTCATTTGGCGTTTAAAGGTTATATTTTCAAAGTTGATAATTAAGGGAAGATAACTATCATTTTCAATAAAAAAACAAATACTACCATTTTGTAACCAGTAATAATCTTACATACTTCCAGAAGTATTGAGCTTTGCCTTTTCTATCTTGATAGGTTAAACTGTGTAAACTTACTTACGTAAGAGATATCGTTTTAGTCATTAGATGTTAAAGGTAAAACTAAAAAAAAAAAAAATGAAATTCTAAAGATTCCCACAGAAATGCAGGCCACGATTATGCCTTCAAGTTGATGAATCTCTGCCAGTACTCTTTGACTATTATAACTTATAAGAAAAGCGCATCAAGACGAATGTGATGATATGACCATCAATATTATTCATTAAAGTGTAACCATCGCAGTCTAGCTTCTGCATATATGAATAACAAAAAATGTAGCAATATATAACAAATTTGAGCCGCCAAAATTCTCCCATCTCCGTATTTCACCACCAGCTATTCTCCTTATCTTAATCCAATTTCATCCACAGTTGAGGATAAATACAAATACTCTTTTCAAATATGTTAGCTAAAGTATTAGAGAGAGTTTATCAAACTATTGAATAAGTCTTTGTGCTACGTTCACTCACAAACACTCAGAGAGAGAGAGAGAGAGAGAGAGAGAGAGAGGAGAGAGAGAGAGAGAGAGAGAGAGAGAGAGAGAGAGAGTAATAAGGATTTACAAGGATTTTGAATATCTCAAGTACTTTTTAGTACATCCGGGAGACTCCATTTGCTCTTGGGAAGAGCAATTTGGTTCGAACGTATACAGAGTTTTTATGATCTTGTCTAACTTATTATTGAAGTCGTTGCCGTGTTACTGTTGACTGCATCCGCTGAAAGTCTGTTCCATGTATTTTTTATGTTGTATGTAAAGAAATTCCACATTGAGTGGTGTTGTATCATTTCAATTCCAGTTTGTATCCGTTACCTCTGGACAGATTTTGGCTGCGCGTGAATAGAATGTTGTAATCTCCATTTGCTATTTCTTCAAGAATTTTGAATGCCTCTATTAACTGTTTCCTCAGTCGTCTAGTTTGTAGATCAAATAAGTTTAAACGTTCCATCCTCCGTCTATATCCACAATGCTAGTGTTGGAACCAGTTTATACTGCTTCCAGCTTATCTATTTCCTTCTGAATACATGGAGCCCAAAATTGGACTCCGTGTCCTGTATAGCGTCTTACTAGGGATGTGTACAGCTAAAGTACAGTCTTTGTTTCTGTATTTGAGAGAGAGAGAGAGAGAGAGAGAGAGAGAGAGAGAGAGAGAGAGAGAGAGAGAGAGAGAGAGAGAGAGAGAACTTTCTTTGTTCTGTCTAAAATTTCATTTGAAATCGAATTTCAATCTGAAAGAATCAATTACCTAATTTCCCTTTAAGTGAATGAAACACATCTGTCATTATTGGCAATAGTTTTAGACGTAAGAGTACGTGATTTTATTGGTTTAGTTGTAACTTACTAGTGGATATGTATGTAATTAAGGCACATCTATATCAAATTTTTCTTAGATGGTTCATTCACAGGAACGTAAAAGACAATTCATATACGAATTTCAAGAAAGCAAGAATGGCTACATTCTGGGTCATTATGTACAGCAAATCATATGCTAAATAGTTTACGTGCGTCTCTCTCTCTCTCTCTCTCTCTCTCTCTCTCTCTCTCTCTCTCTCTCTCTCTCTCTCTCATTGTTTAAACCATTTAACTTATATTAATTTGATATTTTGTAATAAGTGCATTAAATGAAATGAAAACGCGAAGGGATATGCAGGAATTAGCTATGTATTCCTATATTCATATATTGAATATATTATAAATATACCATTGATCAGTCAAGGCTCCGATATTCATAATAGAAATGGCTACTTACCTGCAGCCTTTGTAGTCAGTACTTAAAACAATATTAATATCCCTAGTTTCAACGTATTAAATATACCCGTACAATATACGTATCAAACAAAGATGGCCTAGGGGTTGTGGTGGCCAATGTGGTAAAGTCCCTGACTGGTGAACGCCAGACTGGGGCTCAAGTACCGCTCACACTCGTTATTTTATGTGTTCGTTGCAACCTCACCATCTTTGTGAAGTAAGATTAAGTGGTTAGGGGGAGCCTATAGGTCTATCTGCTGAGTCATCAGCAGCCATTGCCTGGCCCTCCTTGGTCCTACCTAGGGTGGAGAGGGGGCTTGGAGGCTGATCATATGTGTATATGGTCAGTCTAGGGCATTGTCCTACTCGATAGGCCAATGTCACTGTCCCTTGCCTTTGCCATTCATGAGCGGACTTTAAACCTTTAGACCTTTAAGAAAATTGAACTATGAATGAAAAAAAAAAAATATATATATAAACATGAATAAGCCCATAATTATTTTGTATGATTCTATAAACTTAATAAGTAGATGATTTAAGGTGTTACTATCCGGGCTCAACCATGTGGTAAAGTATAGAATTCCGGAATTTTCCCTTATTGTAAAAATTTAAAATGCGTTACATGAGATATTTTCTTTAAAATTATGCCATTAGAAATATTTTTACTAGATCAGTGGAAGTATTTCCTTTTATCATTAGAAATTTTTTTCATTGATTAATCGTATTTTACTAAATCATTGGAAAATGATAAATATTCAAGGACTGAAAACTAAAGTAACTGATCCATCCAGAGTTTTCCAGTATGACTATGATTAAAGAAAAGACAACGGAACATTGTACAGTATGGCTATGAAAATTGAATGATTAAAGTAAGAACTATAATTTATTTTTTTTTTAGTACATAAGCACTTTCCTTCTAGAGCTTTCCAGTATGACTTTAATTAAAGAAAACACAATGGAACATTGCACAGTACGGTTATGAAAATAGACTATGACTAAAGTAAGAAGTACAATATAGATTATATTAGTGCATACAATCATTTCCTTCCAGAGGATTCCAGTATGTCTATAATTTAAAAAAAAAAAAAACATCTATGAAACATTGTACAGTACCGTTATGAGAACAGATTGACTAAAGTAAGAAATACAATTTAAATTATCTTAGTGCATACATCCATTTCCTTCCAGAGCTTTCCAGTATGAGTGTAATTAAAAAAAAACAATGAAACATCGTACAGTACCGTTATGAGAATAGATTGACGAAAGTAGGAAATAATGTTTAAATTGTTTTAGTATATACTGCACTCCCATTTCCTTCCAGAGCTTTTCAGTATGACTTTAACTAAAGAAGAAACAATGAAATATTGTACAGTACGGTTATGAAATAAGTTGACTAATGTAAGAAATACAGTTTAAATTGTTTTAGTAGATACTGTACATCCATTTCCTTCCAGAGCTTTTCTGTATGACTTTAACTAAAAAAAAACACGATGAAATATTGTACAGTACGGTTATGAAAAAGAATTGACCAAAGTAAGAAATACAATTTAAATTGTTTCAGTGGATACTGCACATCCGTTTCCTTCCAGAGATTTCCAGTATTACTATAACTAAAAAAAAAAAAAAAAAAAAAAAAAAAAGGAAATTGTACAGTACGATATGAAAATAGACTGACTAAAGTAATAAATACTATTTAAGTTCTTTTAGTCCATGCACCTATTTCCTTCCAGAGCATTCCCGTATAACTATGATTAAACAAACAATGGAATATTGTATAGTGCTGTCATGAAAATAGACTGACTACAGTAATAAATACATTTTAAATTGTTGCTAGTACATGCGCCCATTTCCTTCCAGAGCTTTCCAGTAGGACTGCAATTAAAATAAAGATAATGGAACGTAGTGCAGAGCGGTTTATTAAAACAGATATATTCCAAGAACCGAATATCCCTGAAAAATGGGGAAGGAAGAACGCCCGAATGTCAGAATATCCTTCCTCTCACGTGTGTAGGTTAATTGCTTTTCCTCTTGGGCGGCCACAAAGGTGAAAGGATTATCATTTATCTCTTTGACAGACGGCTGAGAAAATCGTATAAAGTTTAACTACTGCATTCGCAGGTGAGCGTTTTAATTTTCTTGTTATTGCTGACTTGATTATTAATATTTGCAGGCAACATTCATTTATTTGTTTAGGTATATTTGTATCTTTACCGGAGGTTTTTGGTAAAGGATGTAAATGAAATAATGTAATTGCGATCATGTTAAAGAAATGGCAGGATAGTATTGGAAATGAAACTATAATAGAAATTACTCAAATGCCATATGTGGATGAGATCCTGGTGAGGGGTAGATGGAGATGGTTTGTGCATGCTCTTCGCACTCCCCAAGAGAGATTAGTTCAGCAAACTTTCAACTGGGCTCCACAAGGCACTAGAAGAGCTCAAGGCAGAGACGACTGGCGTAATCTAACTGAGGCTCTTTGCGTCAATAGGCGAGGAAGGGATGATGCTGATGATGATAAGAAATATGAATTTTACCAAATATATCAGCGTAATAGTGTGTGAAAACTAACCGGGAAATACATTGATGTAAATGTATCATATTTTTCTCAATCATTGAAGGTCTTCTCTCTCTCTCTCTCTCTCTCTCTCTCTCTCTCTCTCTCTCTCTCTCTCTCTCTCTCTCTCTCTCTCTCTCTTGGAATAGACTTCCAACGGATGTAGTAAAGAGTAACACGGTAAACGAATTCAAGAATAAGTTAGACAAGATCATACGAACTCTCTAAATGATTGGAATAAATCGCTCTACCATAGAGCAAATGGAGCCTCCGCGGATGGACTAAAAATGTTTGAGACATCCAAAACCCTTGTAATTATATACAACGTTCCTTATAAAGGTTATTAATAATGAAGCATTCCTTACAGATATATATTTTAACTATTAAGAGTTGCAAGTACAATTAACTATGTTGCAATGGTAATATGTAGTAATGAATAAAAGATGTACATAATTAACATCGTTGCGAATATTACGCTGGGGCATAGAACAGGCAAGCGCATTCATTTTGGTCTCCTAATTTCATGAATATTAATTTTGGTTTGGTCTTTTGCTACAAAATAATCATCGACTTAAAAGATTAATTCGTTTTTATTTCGTTTGTCTTGTTCCCTTTCCAGGCAAAGGCAACTATGGTGCTTGCGATTATTATTATTATTATTATTATTATTATTATTATTATTATTATTATTATTATTATTATTATGTGTGGATGAGATCATGGTGAGGGGCAGATGGAGATGGTTTGGTAATGCTCTTCGCACTCCCCAAGAGAGATTAGGTCACCAAACTTTCAATTGGGCTCTACAAGGCACTAGAAGAGTTAGAAGACCCAGACCCTCATGGCTGAGGACTATGAAGCGTGAAGTAGGAGAGGACGATTGGAGAAGTATTGATTAAAAAGCTCAAGATAGAGATGCCTGGCAAAATAAAACTGAGGCCCTTTGCGTCAATAGGCGTAGGAGGAGGTTATGATGATAATTATTATTATCTAAGTTACAACCTTAGTTGGAAAAGCAAGTTGCTATAAGCCCATGGGCTCCAACAGGAAAAAATAGCCAAGTGAGGAAAGGGAATAGGGAAATGAATAAACGATTTGAGAAATGATTAACAATTAATGAAATATTAGACCAGTCAACTCTCTTCGAAATAGTCTAATACATACAATAGGTAAAAATCGCATTGAAATACATCAGGGGGTTTTGTTATTGTTTCATGAGAGAGAGAGAGAGAGAGAGAGAGAGAGAGAGAGAGAGAGAGAGAGAGAGAGAGAGAGAGAGAGAGAATTGCTGAAGGTCATTACGGTAAGGTAATATGGTAAAGAATCTATGAGAAATCCAGTGCAATGTTTATGGTAGAAATAAACCTAGTCAATAATGGCAGTTAAATGTTCTTTTCCGGTAGTCTTCAACGTTAATGTAAAATTGAAGACTTACACGATATCTCCAGGTAACCTAATGCCATAACATCCAAAAGAATTTAGGGATGATTAAAAAAAATGTGGGCCTATGTTACTTTGCAGCTAATTCCTTTCTGCAATTGAGGAGTATATTACACAATACTAAGGGTCTCCAGGACCCGAGCGAGAAAAATCACAATCATAAGATAAACGCATTTGAAAATTATTAAATTTCAAACACTCATATGTCTGCAATTTATTAATGTATTTTGAAAAGGTTTTGGGTCTATGTATACCCAAGTATATTTTTTATTATGATAAGAGGAATGTTTTTAGAAGACATTAAAAGACGAAGAAAACAGCACTTCGAGCACTGGAGGCCTTAAGTATTGTGAACGCATCAATTATGAGTCACTTATCTTAATTGATTAATTTTGTAAAGTGTATCCATTATTGAGAATCTGATTATGATATTAGTAATCTATCGGAATTATTGAATGAAGCTCATAATCTATTGTCGATTTTAACCCAATTTTGGGGTGGATTCTGAATTGATATTGATATTTTGTGATCATATTCGAGTAATCTTTATCCCATAACGATTAAGTATACAAATCTCAGAAATGTAGAAAGGAAACAAAGTGTCGCACTAGAAAATATATAGGAAATAACGCTCCAAGATATGTTTTTCACTTCGGGTGGGAATATTAATTCTTAGATTAATCCAGATCCTCGAAATGTTTTAGCTTCTCAGTTCATTTCATTAAAGAGCAAGTAAAATAATCAAGTCAATAATTCAGAAAGAGTACATTACTTATTTGTCATTTCAAATATCCTACAAAATATTCAAATTTGTCGAGATGTTTTTTTTTTTATTAAACTGACATGAAACGAAACATAACTGTTGATGGTGTTCTTAACAACAAATCTTATCCTTTGATGGCGAAAGTTTATTCAAGTCCTTTTTAAAAACGTTATAACTCTTGGCCCAGAGTCTATACCTGAGCTACAAGAAGTAAATCGCTGTAAATATTTGATACAGTAAACACATTTGGGAACATTCTAGGTATGCGTATTTGGGTTTCTGAACACCTGTGACATTTCATGAAAATGTTCGAGTTTTCTTGAATAGATTTTGTGTTGATGTTGACGTTTCCTATTCCTGCATTCCTTTGCAACAAAATTTGTTACTATACTTAGTGTTGCCTATCTTAAAATGGAATTTTAGGGTTGATATTTCGAAGACCGAAAATCCAGTAACGAATTTTCTAAGGATAGAAAACTGACGATAAATCCCATGTAATTATTTGGAGTGATATATATAATCTTGAGATATGAATATTAGAATAGAGGAGATATCCTTTCTCAGACACTTTCAGGATTTACCATTCACTTCGATTTGGTTACAGAAAAAGGCCAGGTAAAGACTGATATAAACTGCGGTGTTTAGTAGTTATTTATTTTTTAAAAAATTTGGTCTAAATATATAATGTACTGCTTATTTATTTTCTGAACTAAAAAAATTGTTCTTTCTATAATACGTAATTTATGTAATATATTTAGAAATACTTGAAAATGGGTAAGAATTCAACCTGAGAGGATGGAATATAAATTATTATTATTATTATTATTATTATTATTATTATTATTATTATTATTATTATTATTATTATTATTTCTAGCTAAGGTTCAACCCTAGTTGGAAACGTAAGATGCTATAAGCCCAAGGGCTCCAGCAGGGAAAATAGCCCAGTGAGGAAAGGATATAAGGAAATAAATAAACGATATAAGAGGTAATGAACAAATACTATAAAAGATTTTTAAAAAATTAATAACATGAAAAAAGATACTTCATATATAAACTATAAAAAAAAAGCTTATGTCAGCCTGTTCAACATAAAAACCTGAATTATTTTAGAAGCACGTTGACCAGACATGCTTACTATTCCTGTAACCACTGCGGAGTTTAAAAGGTTATAACTAGAGTTTATTTTTTATACAGCTTATATATTGATTTTAGTTCTTTAGTTGTTGTTTTTTCTTTATAAATAACTCAACTTTATTTTAAGTTAGCCCTCTCAAAACGTCGTTTTAGTGAAATGGGAACTAGAATTGTAAATAAAAAAAAAAAAATTATCTGTTTTCAACCAAATAAGGATGAATATGTGATTAATTTTTATAAATCCAAATTAACAAATGTGTTGCTTTTCATGCCCACTAAGTCAGAGATAATATTTTGGATGAAAAAAAAACTTATTGGAAAAGTTTAAGTTATCAAAAGAGTCTACTAATAAATTGTATATCTTTTATTCTATTACTTATTTATTTTTTATTTTTTTTGAGAATCGGGATTCATTCAAACTTACTCAAAATTCAAAAATACATCTTAATTTTTTTGTAATCTAGTGTCATATTACAAACGCCGAAATAACGTGTAACAGTTACTCACGGCATTCCCCCTCACCTGATTATCACTTACTGCATTCCCCCTCACCTAATTATTACTTACTGCATTCCCCCTCGCCTAATTATTACTACTGCATTCCCCTCACCTAATTATTACTTACTGCATTCCCCCTCGCCTAATTATTACTACTGCATTCACCCTCACCTAATTATTACTTACTACATTCCCCTTCACCTGATTATCACTTACTGCATTCCCCCTCACCTAATTATTACTACTGCATTCCCCCTCAACTGATTATCACTTACTGCATTCCCCCTCACCTAATTATTACTTGCTGCATTCCCCCTCGCCTAATTATTACTTACTGCATTCCCCCTCACCTAATTATTACTAACTGCATTCCCCCTTGCCTAATTATTACTACGGCATTCCCCCTCACCTAATTATTACTTACTGCATTCCCCCTCGCCTAATTATTACTACTGCATTCCCCCTCACCTAATTATTACTACTGCATTCCCCCTCAACTGATTATCACTTACTGCATTCCCCCTCAACTGATTATCACTTACTGCATTCCCCCTCACCTAATTATTACTTACTGCATTCCCCCTTAGCTAATTATTACTTACTGCATTCCCCCTCGCCTAATTAATACTTACTGCATTCCCCCTCACCTAATTATTACTTACTGCATTCCCCTTCACCTGATTATCACTTACTGCATTCCCCCTCACCTAATTATTACTACTGCATTCCCCCTCAACTGATTATCACTTACTGCATTCCCCTTCACCTGATTATCACTTACTGCATTCCCCCTCGCCTAATTATTACTTACTGCATTTCCCCTCACCTAATTATTACTTACTGCATTCCCCCTCGCCTAATTATTACTTACTGCATTCCCCCTCGCCTAATTATTACTTACTGCATTTCCCCTCACCTAATTATTACTTACTGCATTCCCCCTCGCCTAATTATTACTACTGCATTCCCCCTCACCTAATTATTACTTACTGCATTCCCCCTTCACCTGATTACCACTTACTGCATTCCCCCCAGCTAATTATTACTACTGCATTCCCCCTAACCTAATTATTACTTACTGCATTCCCCCTTCACCTGATTATCACTTACTGCATTCCCCCTCACCTAATTATTACTACTGCATTCCCCCTCAACTGATTCTCACTTACTGCATTCCCCCTCACCTAATTATTACTTACTGCATTCCCCCTCGCCTAATTATTACTACTGCATTCCCCCTCACCTAATTATTACTTACTGCATTCCCCCTCGCCTAATTATTACTACTGCATTCCCCCTCACCTAATTATTACTTACTGCATTCCCCTTCACCTGATTATCACTTACTGCATTCCCCCTCACCTAATTATTACTACTGCATTCCCCTTCACCTGATTATTACTTACTGCATTCCCCCTCGCCTAATAATTACTACTGCATTCCCCCTCAACTAATTATTACATACTGCATTCCCCCTTCACCTGATTACCACTTACTGCATTCCCCCCCCCTACCTAATTATTACTACTGCATTCCCCATCACCTGATTATCACTTACTGCATTCCCCCTCAACTAATTATTAGTTACTGCATTCCCCCTAACCTGATTATTACTTATTGCATCCCCCCTCACCTAATTATTACTTACTGCATTCCCCCTCACCTAATTATTACTAAGGCATTCCCCCTCACCTAATTATTGCTAACTACATTCCCCCTTTCACATAATTATCACTTACTGCATTCCCCCTCACTTAATCATTACTTACTGCATTCCCCCTAACCTAATTATTACTTATTGCATCCCCCCTCACCTAATTTTTACTTATTGCATTCCCCCTCACTTAATTATTACTACTGCATTCCCCCTCACCTAATTATTACTTATTGCATTCCCTCTAACCTAATGATTACTTATGGCATCCCCCCTCACCTAATTATTACTTACTGCATTCCCCATCACCTAATTATTACTACTGCATTCCCCCTCACCTAATTATTACTAACTACATTCCCCCTTCACCTGATTACCACTTACTGCATTCCCCCTAACCTAATTATTACTAACTGAATTCCCCCTAACCTAATTATTACTTATTGCATTCCCCTTCACCTAATTATTACTTACTACATTCCCCCTCACCTAATTATTACTTACTGCATTCTCCCTCACCTAAATATTACTAACTACATTCCCCCTTCACCTGATTATCACTTACTGCATTCCCTATCACCTAATTATTACTTACTGCATTCCCCATAACCTAATTATTACTTATTGCATCCCCCCTCACCTAATTATTACTTACTGCTTTCCCCCTCACCTAATTATTACTACTGCATTCCCCCTCACATGATTATCACTTACTGCATTCCCCATCACCTATTCATAACTTACTGCATTCCCCCTCACCTGATTATTACTTACAGTATTCCCCCTAACCTAATTATTACTTACTGCATTCCCCATGACCTATTCATAACTTACTGCATTCCCCCTCACCTGATTATTACTTACAGTATTCCCCCTCACCTAATTATTACTACTGCATTCCCCCTCACCTAATTATTACTTTCTGCTTCCCCCCTCACCTAATTATTACTTATTACATTCCCCCTCACCTCTTTATTACTTACTGCATTCCCCCTCACCTCTTTATTACTTACTGCATTCTCCGTCAACTGATTATACCTCATTGCATTCCCCCTCACCTAATTATTACTTACTGCATTCCCCCTCACCTAATTATTACATACTGCATTCCCCCTCACCTAATTATTACTTACTGCATTCCCCCTCACCAAATTATTACTTACCGCATTCCCCCTCAACTAATTATTACTTACTGCATTCCCCCTTACCTGATTATTAATTTCTGCATTCACCCTCACCTAATTGATACTTACTGCATTCTCCCTCAACTGATTATCACTTACTGCATTCCCCCTCACCTAATTATTACTTACTGCATTCCCCCTCACCTAATTATTACATACTGCATTCCCCCTCACCTAATTATTACTTACTGCATTCCCCCTAACCTAATTATTACTTATTGAATCCCCCCTCAAATAATTATTACCTACTGCATTCCCCCTCAACTAATTATTACATATTGCATTCCCCCTAACCTAATTATTACTTATTGCATTCCCCCTTACTTAATAATTTCTTTCTGCATTCCCCCTCACCTAATAATTACTTACTGCATTCTCCCTCAACTGATTCTCACTTACTGCATTCCCCCTCACCTAATTATTACTTACTGCATTCCCCCTCACCTAATTATTAATTATTGCATTCCCCCTGACCTAATTATTACTAACTGCATTCCCCCTTACCTAATTATTACTTTCTGCATTCCCCCTCACCTAATTAATACATACTGCATTCTCCCAAAACTGATTATCACTTACTGCATTCCCCTTCACCTGATTATTACTTACTGCATTCCCTCTAACCTAATTATTACTTATTGCATCCCCCCTTACCTAATTATTACTGACTGCATTCCCCCACACCTAATTATTACTACTGCATTCCCCCTCACCTAATTAATACTAACTACATTCCCCCTTCACCTGATTACCACTTACTGCATTGCCCCTCACCTAATTATTACTAACTGCATTCCCCCTAACATAATTATTACTTATTGCATTCCCCTCACCTAATTATTACTTACTATATTCCCCCTCACATAATTATTACTTTCTCCATTCCCCCTCACCTGATTATTACTTACTTCAATCCCCCTCACCTAATTGTTACATACTGCATTCCCCCCAACCTAATTATTACTTATTGCATTCCCCCTCATCTAATTATTACTTACTGCATTCTCCCTCACCTAATTATCACTTACTGCATTCCCCCTCCCCTGATTATTACGTACTGCATTCCCCCTAACCTAATTAATACTTATTGCATTCCCCCTCACCTAATTATTATTTACTGTTATCCCCCTCACCTAATTATTACTTATTGCAATCCCCCTCACCTAATTATTACTTATTGCAATCCCCCTCACCTAATTATTACTTATTGCAATCCCCCTCACCTAATTATTACTTATTGCAATCCCCCTCACCTAATTATTACTTATTGCAATCCCCCTCACCTAATTATTACTTACTGCATCCCCCCTCACCTAATTATCACTTACTGCATTCCCCCTCACCGTATTATCACTTACTACATTCCTCCTCACCTAATTATTACATACTGCATTCCCCCTCAACAAATTATTACTTGTTGCATTCCCCCTCACCTAAATATTACTTATTGCATCCCCCATCACCTGATTATTACTTACTGCATTCCCCCTAACCTAATTACTACTTATTGCATTCCCCTTACCAAATTATTTACTTACTGCATTCCCCCTAACCTGAATATTACTTACTGCATTCCCCCTCACCTAATTACTACTTACTGCATTTTCCCTCTCCTAATTAATACCTACTGCATTCCCCTCACCTAATTATTACTTACTATATTCCCCCTCACATAATTATTACTTTCTCCATTCCCCCTCACCTGATTATTACTTACTTCAATCCCCTCACCTAATTGTTACATACTGCATTCCCCCCAACCTAATTATTACTTATTGCATTCCCCCTCATCTAATTATTACTTACTGCATTCTCCCTCACCTAATTATCACTTACTGCATTCCCCCTCCCCTGATTATTACGTACTGCATTCCCCCTAACCTAATTAATACTTATTGCATTCCCCCTCACCTAATTATTATTTACTGTTATCCCCCTCACCTAATTATTACTTATTGCAATCCCCCTCACCTAATTATTACTTATTGCAATCCCCCTCACCTAATTATTACTTATTGCAATCCCCCTCACCTAATTATTACTTATTGCAATCCCCCTCACCTAATTATTACTTATTGCAATCCCCCTCACCTAATTATTACTTACTGCATTCCCCCTCACCTAATTATCACTTACTGCATTCCCCCTCACCGTATTATCACTTACTACATTCCTCCTCACCTAATTATTACATACTGCATTCCCCCTCAACAAATTATTACTTGTTGCATTCCCCCTCACCTAAATATTACTTATTGCATCCCCCATCACCTGATTATTACTTACTGCATTCCCCCTAACCTAATTACTACTTATTGCATTCCCCTTACCAAATTATTTACTTACTGCATTCCCCCTAACCTGAATATTACTTACTGCATTCCCCCTCACCTAATTACTACTTACTGCATTTTCCCTCTCCTAATTAATACCTACTGCATTCCCCATCACCTAATTATTACTTACTGCTTCCCCCTCGCCTAATTATAACTTACTGCATTCCCCCTCACCTAATTATTATATGCTGCATTCTCCCACACCTGGCTATTACTTACTGCATTCCCCCTTACCTAATTGTAACTTACTACGTTCTCCCTTACCTAATTATTACTTACTGCATTCCCCCTCACCTAATTGTTACTTACTACGTTCTCCCTTACCTAATTATTACTTTCTGCATCTGCCTCACCTAATTATTACTTACTACATTCTCCTTCACCTGATTATTATATAATGCATTCCCCCTCACCTAATTATTACATACTTCATTTCCCCTCACCTAATCAATACTTATTGCATTCACCATCACCTAATAATTACTGAATGCATTCCCCCTTACCTAAAATTGACTTATTGAATTCTCCCTCACCTGATTATTACTTACAATATTCCCCTTCATCTAATTATCATTTACTTCATTCCCCCTTACCTGATTATTACTTTCTGCGTCTGCCTCACCATATTATTACTTACTGCATTCCCCCTCACCTAATTATTACCTACTGCTTTTCCCCTCACCGAATCATTACTTACTGCATTCCCCCCTCACCTGATTATTACTTATTGTAATCCCCCTCACCTAATTATTACTTTCTGCATTCCCACTCACCTAATTATTATTTACTGCATTCCCCCTCACCAGAGTATTACTTACTGCATCCCCCCTCACCTGATAATTACCTACTTCATTCCCCCTCGATAAATTATTACCTACTGCATTCCCCCTCTCCTGAATATTACTTACTGCATTTCCCCTAACCTAATTAACACTTACTGCATTCCCCATCACCTAATTACTACCTAATGCTTTTCCCATCACATAATTATTATTTACTGCATTACCATCAGCTGATTATTACTAACTGTATTCCCCCTCACCTAATTATTACTTACTGCATTCCCCCTCACCTGATTATTACTTACTGCATTCCCCCTCACCTAATTATTACTTACTGCATTCCCCCTCACCTAATTATTACCTTATGCAATTCCCCTCCTCTGATTACTACTTTTTGGATTCCCCCTTCACCTACTTATTACTTATTGCATTCCCCCTCCCCTAATTATTACTTACTGAATTTCCCCCATTCATAATTATTATTTACTGCATTCCCCTTGCCTGATTATTACTTGCTGTATTCCCCCTCACCTGATTATTACTTACTGCATTCCTCTCACCTTATTATTACTGAATTCCCCCTCATTTGATCATTGCTTACTGCATTCCCCCTCACCTAATTATAATTTATTGCATTCCCCCTCACCTAATTTTTACTTACTGTATTTCCCTTCACATAATTATTACATACTGCATTCCCCCTCACCTGACTATTACTCACTGCATTCCCCTCGCCTGATTATTACTTACTGTATTTCCCTTCACTTAATCATTTCTTACTGCATTCACCCTCACCTAATTATTATTTACTGCATTCCCCCTCACCTGATTATTACTGACTGCATTTGCCTTCACTTAATCAATACTTAATGCAGTCCTCCTCACCTAATTATTACTTTTTGCATTCCTCCTACATTTGATCATTACTTGCTGCATTTCCCCTAAACTAGTTATTACTTACTGAATTGCCCCTCATCTAATTATTACTTACTGCATTTCCCCTCATCTAATTATTACCTACTGCATCCCCCCTCACCCGATTATTACTTACTGCATTCCTCTCACTTGATTATTACTTACTGCATTCCCCCTCACCTAATTATTACTTACTGCATTCCCCCTCACCTAATTATTAATTATTGCATTCCCCCTGACCTAATTATTACTAACTGCATTCCCCCTTACCTAATTATTACTTTCTGCATTCCCCCTCACCTAATTAATACATACTGCATTCTCCCAAAACTGATTATCACTTACTGCATTCCCCTTCACCTGATTATTACTTACTGCATTCCCTCTAACCTAATTATTACTTATTGCATCCCCCCTTACCTAATTATTACTGACTGCATTCCCCCACACCTAATTATTACTACTGCATTCCCCCTCACCTAATTAATACTAACTACATTCCCCCTTCACCTGATTACCACTTACTGCATTGCCCCTCACCTAATTATTACTTACTGCATTCCCCCTAACATAATTATTACTTATTGCATTCCCCTCACCTAATTATTACTTACTATATTCCCCCTCACATAATTATTACTTTCTCCATTCCCCCTCACCTGATTATTACTTACTTCAATCCCCTCACCTAATTGTTACATACTGCATTCCCCCCAACCTAATTATTACTTATTGCATTCCCCCTCATCTAATTATTACTTACTGCATTCTCCCTCACCTAATTATCACTTACTGCATTCCCCCTCCCCTGATTATTACGTACTGCATTCCCCCTAACCTAATTAATACTTATTGCATTCCCCCTCACCTAATTATTATTTACTGTTATCCCCCTCACCTAATTATTACTTATTGCAATCCCCCTCACCTAATTATTACTTATTGCAATCCCCCTCACCTAATTATTACTTATTGCAATCCCCCTCACCTAATTATTACTTATTGCAATCCCCCTCACCTAATTATTACTTATTGCAATCCCCCTCACCTAATTATTACTTACTGCATTCCCCCTCACCTAATTATCACTTACTGCATTCCCCCTCACCGTATTATCACTTACTACATTCCTCCTCACCTAATTATTACATACTGCATTCCCCCTCAACAAATTATTACTTGTTGCATTCCCCCTCACCTAAATATTACTTATTGCATCCCCCATCACCTGATTATTACTTACTGCATTCCCCCTAACCTAATTACTACTTATTGCATTCCCCTTACCAAATTATTTACTTACTGCATTCCCCCTAACCTGAATATTACTTACTGCATTCCCCCTCACCTAATTACTACTTACTGCATTTTCCCTCTCCTAATTAATACCTACTGCATTCCCCATCACCTAATTATTACTTACTGCTTCCCCCTCGCCTAATTATAACTTACTGCATTCCCCCTCACCTAATTATTATATGCTGCATTCTCCCACACCTGGCTATTACTTACTGCATTCCCCCTTACCTAATTGTAACTTACTACGTTCTCCCTTACCTAATTATTACTTACTGCATTCCCCCTCACCTAATTGTTACTTACTACGTTCTCCCTTACCTAATTATTACTTTCTGCATCTGCCTCACCTAATTATTACTTACTACATTCTCCTTCACCTGATTATTATATAATGCATTCCCCCTCACCTAATTATTACATACTTCATTTCCCCTCACCTAATCAATACTTATTGCATTCACCATCACCTAATAATTACTGAATGCATTCCCCCTTACCTAAAATTGACTTATTGAATTCTCCCTCACCTGATTATTACTTACAATATTCCCCTTCATCTAATTATCATTTACTTCATTCCCCCTTACCTGATTATTACTTTCTGCGTCTGCCTCACCATATTATTACTTACTGCATTCCCCCTCACCTAATTATTACCTACTGCTTTTCCCCTCACCGAATCATTACTTACTGCATTCCCCCCTCACCTGATTATTACTTATTGTAATCCCCCTCACCTAATTATTACTTTCTGCATTCCCACTCACCTAATTATTATTTACTGCATTCCCCCTCACCAGAGTATTACTTACTGCATCCCCCCTCACCTGATAATTACCTACTTCATTCCCCCTCGATAAATTATTACCTACTGCATTCCCCCTCTCCTGAATATTACTTACTGCATTTCCCCTAACCTAATTAACACTTACTGCATTCCCCATCACCTAATTACTACCTAATGCTTTTCCCATCACATAATTATTATTTACTGCATTACCATCAGCTGATTATTACTAACTGTATTCCCCCTCACCTAATTATTACTTACTGCATTCCCCCTCACCTGATTATTACTTACTGCATTCCCCCTCACCTAATTATTACTTACTGCATTCCCCCTCACCTAATTATTACTTACTGCATTCCCCCTCACCTAATTATTACCTTATGCAATTCCCCTCCTCTGTTTACTACTTTTTGGATTCCCCCTTCACCTACTTATTACTTATTGCATTCCCCCTCCCCTAATTATTACTTACTGAATTTCCCCCATTCATAATTATTATTTACTGCATTCCCCTTGCCTGATTATTACTTGCTGTATTCCCCCTCACATGATTATTACTGACTGCATTTGCCTTCACTTAATCAATACTTTATGCAGTCCTCCTCACCTAATTATTACTTTTTGCATTCCTCCTACATTTGATCATTACTTGATGCATTTCCCCTAAACTAGTTATTACTTACTGAATTGCCCCTCATCTAATTATTACTTACTGCATTTCCCCTCATCTAATTATTACCTACTGCATCCCCCCTCACCCGATTATTACTTACTGCATTCCTCTCACTTGATTATTACTTACTGCATTCCCCCTCACCTAATTATTACGTACTGCATTCCTCCCACACCTGATTATTACTTACTGCATCCACCCTTACTTGATTATTACTTTCTGCATTCCTCCCACACTTAAATATTACTAACTGCATTCCCCCCACACCTAATTATTACTTACTGCATTCCCCTCTCACCTGATTGTTACTTACTGTATTCCCCATCACCTGATTATTGCTTATTGCATCCCCCCTCACCTAACTATTGCTCACTGCATTCCCCCTCACCTGATTATAACTGACTGTATTCCCCCTCACCTGATTATTACATACTGCATTCCCCCTCACATAATTATTACTTACTGTATTCGCCCTCACCTCACCTAATTATTACTTACTTTATTCGCCCTCACCTGAATATTTCTTACAGCATTCTTCCTCTCCTGATTATTACTTTTTGCATTCTTCCTCAACTAATTATTACTGATTACATTCCCTCTCGCCTTAGTATTACTTACTGCATACCTCCTCACCTGATTATTACTTACTGGATATTACTTACTGGATTCCCCCTCACCTAATCAATACTTACTGCATTCTCCATCACCTACTCATTACTTTCTGCATTTCCCATCACCTAATTATAACTTTCTGGATTCCCCCTCGCCTGATTATTAGTTACTGCATTCCCCCTCACTTGATTATTGCTTATTGCATTCCTCCTCACCTCATTATTACTTGATACATTCCCCTCACCTGATTACTACTTACTGCATTCCCCCTCACCTAATTACTACCTACTGCATTCCCCCTCACCTAACTACTACTTACTGCCTTCCCCCTCACCTAATTATTACTTACTGCATTCCCCCTCTCCTGATTATTACTTACTGCATTCCCCCTCACCTGATTATTACTTACTGCATTCCCCCTTACTAAATTATTACTTATAGCATTCATCCTCACCTAATTATTACTTACTGCATTTCCCCTCATTTAATTATTACTTATTGCATTCCTCCTCACCTCAGTATTACTAGATGCCTTCTCCCTCACCTAATTATTACTTACTGCATTCCGTGTCACTAAATTATTACTTATTGCATTCCGTGTCACCTAATTATTACTTACTGAGATTCTACCGCTAGAGAGTTATGGGGTGTTTAGACTGGCCAGACAGTACTACATTGGATCCTTCTCTCTGGTTACGGTTCATTTTCCTTTGGCATACGCACACACTGAATAGTCTGGCCTATTCTTTACATATTCTCCTCTGTCCTGTTACACCTGACAACACAGATTACCAAATAATTCTTCTTCAATCAAGTGGTTACTGCACTGTAATTGTTCAGTGGCCACTTTCCTCTTGGTAAAGGTAGAAGAGACTCTTTAGCCATGGTATGCAGCTCTTCTAGGAGAAGGACACTCCAAAATCAAACCATTGTTCTCTAGCCTTTGGTAGTGCCATAACATCTGTACCCTGGTCTTCCACTGCCTTGGTTTAGAGTTCTCTTGCTCGAGGGTACACTTGAGCACACTCTTCTATCTTATTTCTCTTCCTATTGTTTTGTTAAACTTTTTATAGTTTTTATAGGAGACATTTATTTTGTTGTTGTTACTCTTCCTGAAATATTTTATATTCCTTTTTGCCTTTCCTCGCTGAGCTATTTTCCCTGTTTGAGCCCCTGGCCTTATAGCATCCTGCTTTTCCAAATAGGGTTGTAGCTTAGCAAGTAATAATGATAATAATAGTACTGCATTCCGTGTCACCTAATTATTACTTACTGCATTCTACTTCACCTTATTATCCTTTCCCAAATAATTGTTATTATCCTTAATTCTCGATTCACTCAGTAATTCCTTACATCTTTTTATGAGTTTAAAGGTTTAAAGGTTTAAAGGCTGCTCATAAATTGCAGGGGCAAGGGATAGGGACATTGCCCAATCAAGCAGGACAATGCCCTAGAGACTGACCATATATATATACGATTAACGCATAAGCCTGCTCTCTGTCCAAGCTAGGACCAAGTAAGGCCAGGCAATGGCTCCTGATGACTCATCAGATAGACGTATAGGCTCCCCCAAACTCCCCAATCCGTAGCTCACAAGGATGGGAAGGTTGCAGCGACCAAAGAAACTAACGAGTTTGAGTGGGCCTCGAACCCCAGTCCGGCGTACACCAGTCAGGGACGTTACACATCGGTCATCACAACCCCTAATTGGGAAGGGTGAAGTTTGAAAACTAAATATGAATAACTCTTCATGTTCATTATATAAAGGCTAACTCGTTTGATGTTAGTGATATCACTAGATGACTCGAGATCAGTCACATTGCAATTCGGTGTAAGAATGGTACAAATTCCCTCATATTGTTATTTTTCTCAAATTAATCTTCTCCATATAGATGTATATTTCGGTAGAAAAAGAATCTGTTATTAAATGTTGATAATAATACGACCGCTTTAAAAATGTATTTAGTTTTCAGTATGATGTGATTTTTCTTCCTTTTTGAAATTCTTTATTATTTCTTATCACTACTACAGGGTTTTCGTATTTTTCTCTCACCAGTTTTCTTTATTTGTACTAATTTTAATATTCATTGCTGAAAATTTTCATTTTACTTTCCTAATCCTATACAAAAGGAATTAATTGGCTTGTGTATATATACATATATATATATATATATATATATATATATATATATATATATATATATATATATATATATATATATATAAATATATATATATATATATATATATGTGTGTGTGTGTGTGTGTATGTGTGTGTATGATTAAATTACTCTCTCTCTCTCTCTCTCTCTCTCTCTCTCTCTCTCTCTCTCTCTCTCTCTGTATATATGTATATATATATATATATATATATATATATATATATATATATGTGTGTGTGTGTGTGTGTGTGTGTGTGTGTGTGTGTGTGTCTGTGAGCGAGCTATTTAGGCAAAATTTTATGGAATTATTCACTCTCCAAAATATGTATTAACGCTAATCTATCGAAATCAAAGTAACGATTATTTTACTATTTCCTTAACCATTAGGGAGAGACTTTGTTTGAAATGCTTCCTATAAAATCCAGTGCCACTTCCTTTGCTTCAAGACTCCGAGATTCTGGCAGAGCGATAAATTCTGGGTATTTACCCCACCATGGCATTTATTGGCAAAGATTTTAAGCGAGCATTTTCCTTTAAACTTCTGAACGTTGCTTGTTTTCATTAGCGAGACGGAACATGACTAGAAATACCAATGGAGAATATTTTTGAGGGTGTTTATAATTACTTTTGGTTGGTAGTGTTTGGTAATACTTTGTTTATTGATGTGATTTTACTTTTGCTTGACAGTCTTTGGTTATACTTTGGGTTTTTTTAATGTGGTACGTTTAATAACTTTTTCTTGATATTCTTTGTTAATACTTTGTTTTATTTTAGTGTTTTACGTTTAATTACTGTTGCTTGATATTGTTTGGTAATACTTTTATTAATGGGGTACGTTTAATTACTTTTGCTTGACATTGTTTGGTAATACTTTTATTAATGGGGTACGTTTAACTACTTTTGATTGATATTATTTGGTAGTACATTTTTTAATGTGGCATGTTTAATTACTTTTGCTTGATAATGTTTGGTAATACTTCTATTAATGCGGTACGTTTAATTATTTTGTCTGGCCATTGTTTGCTAATTTTTTTTTTTATTTGGTACGTTTAATTACTTTTGCTCAATATTGTTTGGTAATATTTTAATTAATATGGTATGTTTAATTACTTTTGCTCGATATTGCTTGGTAATACTTTTATTAATGTGGTACGTTTAATTACTTTTGCTTGATATTGTTTGGTAATACTTTGTTTATTAATATGGTACGCTTAATTACCTATGCTTGATATTGCTTGGTAATATTCAACGTTTTTTAATGCGGTACGTTTAATGGATTTTGCTGGGTATTATTTTGTGAGTCTTCCATGTGTCGTCATAAATTCATAATAAATAGACATATTTGATGTTTATGCTTATATTCATCAAAACTTGGAAATAATTATATTATCGTTTGTATTTTCATAAATTTCATTTTTTTCCCTGAGGATCAGTTTCTTTTCACGAACAAGCCATAAAGAAAACCATGCTTTGGAGATTGGTAATTAAATTTCTTTTATAACAATATGCGGTTGGTTTTCGTCCTCAAGAGACAGTATTATTATTATTATTATTATTATTATTATTATTATTATTGTTATTATTATTATTATTATTATTATTATTATTATTATTATTACCGATGATGCACAGGTTCGGATGATGTCATAACTCCGTATCATTAATTATCCGATAAATTTTATATGACTTTATCTTATGTACTTGATTATACTATACCTGCAAAATTTCGTATTTAATTTTCAGATAATGATTTCTAATAGCAAACGACATCTAATGAAAATCCTAATGATAATATTACAGTGTTTATTAGGTTAGATCCAATTAATAACTAACTTGATAATGATAAAGGATTGGAATCTATAATGTTAAGAAATCTTATAAATTATAATGAAACATTATCCTGTACAAAGAAAAGTTTTCGGATGACATCTATCTGTAATTAAATCAAATTGCATCAACATTAACTAAGACCATTTTTTAATCTTTTATAAAAAGATTATTGTTCAGAGCAGTATTTCAGAAACCTTGTTTGCCCTTCGCCCATGCACCCCTTCGCCATATGTCAGAATGTCATTAGCCCTTCTTTCCAAGATGATCTATCTGTCTCAAAAATGGCATTCCAAATAATATTTATATAATATAAAAAAAAATTCCATTTAAGTATATATATATATATTATATATATATATATATATATATATATATATATATATATATATATATATATATATAATATATGTGTATATTTATATACATATATATATATGTATGTATCTATGTATATATATATATATATATATATATATATATATATATATATATATATATATATATATATATATATATATAAATTATATATATGTATATATATATATATATATATATATATATATATATATATTTATATATATAAATTATATATATATATGTGTATGTATATATATACATATGTATATATATAAATATATATATATATATATATATATATATATATATATATATATATATATAAGTTTACTTGGTTTATTTTTACAGTGCTCCTTATGAGCTCAAAGGCTATAAAAATCAACATGCTAACAGTCTGAGTCTGCCAATGTATGGTTTCAACCCCCCCCCCCCCATGAAAGTCCCCTGGTTGTGAACCTCTGGTTTAGAGTATTTGTGAGTCATTTTTCTTTCACAATGAAATATAGGTTACTTTTCTACCTTTATGTTTATGCACATTTTGATATCATGTAATGCTTTTATTGTCATCCTCCAATTTTTGGGATCATCTACTGTGGAATGGTTCTATTTAGCGCCAACGTTTTGGCACCAGCGTTTTGGGCTAATGGTTGTTATTTGGCGCCAAATCTAGCTACCTGCTTCTCTTTCACTTAGAAATATCTTAAAACTATAGAAACTGCCTTCTACTACTAACTTAAAGAAGTCTCTCAAAAATTTTAAAATTTTTGAACCCATCTTCTGAGATGGCTGAACTTATTCTTACCGAATAAAAATCGTACACAATATGTACGCATGTTTCAAACGGTGCATGACCCAATCCTAAAATTAAATACAACAGCAATTTATAGTAACTTTCAACAGGCAGTTATTTCGGCAATAGGAGTGTGTTTTCCAGAAGTAATACTACAAAGATGTTTCTTCCATGTAGCTCATAA
>NC_090735.1:43146638-43149138 GCF_036898095.1 Palaemon carinicauda | reverse complement strand
GTGAGTATGTTATGAATAACGAAAAGATTTATTTATTTATTTTTTTTTTTTTTTGTGAATTGCGCTTCCACCGGTATTTTAAGGAATTTTTAACATCAAATACGTAAACATAAGTATATATATATGTATATATATATATATATATATATATATATATATATATATATATATATATATATATATATATATATATATATATATATATATATATATATATACGCAAAGGGCCTCGGTTAGATTTTGCCAGTCCTCTCCATCTTGAGCTTTTTATTCAATACTCTCCATTCATCATCCTACTTCGTGCATCATAGTCCTCAGCCATGTAAGCCTGGGACTTCCAACTCTTCAAGTGCCTTGTGGATCCCAGCTGAACGTTTGGTGAACTGATCTCTCTTTGGGAGTGCGAAGAGCATTCCCAAACCATCTCCATCTACCCCTCATCGTGATCTCATCCACATATGGCACTCGAGTAATCTCTCTTATAATTTCGTTTCTAATCCTGTCCTGCCATCTCACTCCCAATATTCTTTTGAGGTCTTTGTTCTCAAATCTACTAAATCTATTGGAGATTGTTTCATTGTCATACCATGACTCATATCCATAGAGTAACACTGATCTCACTAAACTGATATATAGTCTGATTTTCATATGTAATTTCAGGTGATTTGATTTCCAAATTTTAGTTAGCCTAGCCATTGTCTGATTGCTTTTTTTTTAATATTTCACTAAACTCTAATTCTAATGACCTCGTATTGAAAGTCATAGTTCCTAAATACTTGAATGGTTCTGCCTCATTAATCCTTTAGCCTTCCAATGATATTTCATCTACCATTACATACTCCGTTTTCATCATTTCTGTCTTTCTTCTCTTTATCCTCAGTATATATATATATATATATATATATATATATATATATATATATATATATATATATATGTATATATATATATATATATATATCTATATCTATATCTATATATATATGTATATATATATATATATATATATATATATATATATATATATATATATATATATATATATATATATGTGTGTGTGTGTGTGTGTGAATATATATATATATATACTGAATTTATTTAAACATATAAATGTACATATATGTGAATGTTTGCATGTACGTGGGTCGATGTGTCTGTTCGTTTATCTATGTGTATTCGTGTGTCCTTGTTAATGCAAACTCACATATGTGTATGTTTGTGTGAATACTGTATCTATATACGTAATATTTATATATATATATATATATATATATATATATATATATATATATATGTATATATATATATATATATATATATATATATATATATATATATATATGTATATTATATTATATATATATATATATATATGTGTGTGTGTGTGTGTATATGTGTGTGTGTGTGTGAGTGTGTATGTATTTGTATACGTATGTCGGTGTGTATTCATGTATCTATGTGTATTCATGTTTCCTGTTTGTGTTTTTGAATTGGGGCCTGGTAATGATATTTCGTTTCAAGGTGAAATTGAAAGAGATGATATATATTTTATTAGTTATATAGAGGTTATATTTATCACTATTGATAATTGTTAATTCAAACAGCGCAGTAAAAGATATGTTTTGGAAAGCAACGGCGTCCTCTCCTCTCAGCTTCGATAACATGTCAATTATTTAATTGGAACGCAATGAGAAGTAATTAATTAGAGCAAAGTGATCGAAAAACATTTATTATATCTAAGGAACGTCCTCCTTAAAGTATTAATAAGGAATTGGAGGTATGGATAGGCTTGAGTGTAACTTAAAACAATATAACATTAACTATAAGGGCATTTAATAGAGCGCAGACCTCCGCAGTGGCAGTTTATTTCTCGCCCTTTTGCTCGACCGTGACCTTGACCTTTGACCTTAGCATGTATTGATTGACGTGGATTTTTATACACTTAAATATGAGCCAAGTTTGAAGTCTCTGTGACAACAATATCCAAACTTATGGCTGATTATGTGAATAGGACATTTTACTTGACCGTGGCCTTTAGCTTTAACCTTGACCTTCCAAAATTTAATCATTTCCAGCTTTTTACATAACAGTTCATCCCTACAAGTTTCAATACTCTACGATTAAAATTGTGGTCAGGAAGCTGTTCATAAACAAACACACACAAAAATTATAAACATATAAAAAGGGGCGAAAGCTTAACCTCTTCCCAACTTTGTTGGTTGAGGTACTAAACAATTTTAAAGTTAAGATAAAATTACATAAAAAAAGGGTTTCATGTAATGCATTGATAAAGGGGTTAATGGATATCCCAAAAGAATCTTTAAGAAAAGAAAAAATCTCAGCTTTAAGAAAAAAAAAAAAAAAAAATGAAATTTTTCTGATCTCTGATAAGTTGGTCATCTGATCTGACCCGGTAAGTCTCGGCAAGATCTACGAGAAGCGAGGTAAAATGATGCCGCCATCTTTCTCCGGAGGAAAAGACAACTTGGTCTCTGTCTCA
>NC_090735.1:43126638-43141638 GCF_036898095.1 Palaemon carinicauda | reverse complement strand
TATCATTTTGTTCAACCAACATTTTTCCATTAAAAATATTATCTCTATACCTTACTTGTAATCACTAAAGTATCTCGCTTTATACTAAAGTATCTCGCTTTATGCCAAAGCCGAACTCTATACTCACTGAAAGAAAAAAAAAACACTAGCAGCTTGAAAGAAAGTTTTACTCCCAAGCAAAAAGATAACATGAAAATAACAAATTTTTTTTTGTCAGTAGAAATGAGAAACTATCTCATTCATTTGCTGGTGAATGTCTGGAGGCCATCTTTGGAATGCTCTTTCGTTCTTCATTCCTGGAAGTGGATGTCTGGAATCACTCTCAGATTCAGTCTTTTTGAGAGGAGAAGAAACTCGGCTAATATCTTGAGCTATTTCAAGTCTGGTGGAAGAGGTCAGAATGGATCTGCTTCCAGATTTCTTTCTTATATATTTTCACTTTTTTTTTTTTTGAGGAGATGCTTGGACATATCTCAAAGAAATATAGTTTATCTTTACATTACTGTACTTTACTTAAAGGGAGGCTTATCATGTCCTGTACAGCAAGGGAACCCTACTCTACAGGACCTCCACAGTCATTATACAGTATCATGTTCGTTCATTCGGGAGCACTTAACATTCCTGCCATTAAAAGTTGAATAAATTGTTGTATACTTTGATCTATTGAAGTTATTACATAAAAATACTGTGATAAATAAGGTCAAAGTTAATTTCATATTTTACCATGATGAAATAATATTAGGAAATAGAAAAAAAAATGTGTTACATAAATCTTTAATTGATAATTAGATATTTTTGGAAAGATATTCTATAAAATGAAGATAATGCAAAGATAATGTTCTTGAAAGTGTAGGAGAAGTCAGTAAATAGGAATTAAAATAAAGGCTATAAAGTATTCTTCAACAAACATAAGAACAGCGAGTTATAAAATATCGAAAGAAAATTTGCTTAAAATTAGGAAAGTACCGAGGAAGTGATAAAAAAAAAAAAAATAAAATATATATTTGTAATTGTTGTAACATTTTGGAAACGTCCCTGCCGGGTGATCTACATGACTGGGCTTCGAGACTTAAGTTTGACAGTTTCTTATGGTGTGTGCAACCTCATCATCCTTGTGAGCTAATGATGTAGGGTTTGGGGGAGCCTATAGTTCTATCTACTGAGGTATCAGCAGCTATTGCGTGGCCCTCCCTGATCCTAGCTTTGATGGAGGAGTGGCTTGAACCCTTAACATACACACACATATATATATATATATATATATATATATATATATATATATATATATATATATATATATATGCTCAGTTTATATGGCATTGTCCTGCTAGGTCATTGTCAATGTCCCTTGCTTCTTCCATTCATGAGCGATTTTTAAATCTTTAAACATTTAATTGTTTTATCGGTAACATTGGCCATAAGCTTAAAGCTTTGAAGTAATCGAATTCCAGCTTTAAGAATGAGTGACTCTTCTGTGAGAAAACCCATTTAAGTGATAGGCAGCAACACGGAAAGTGTTGACAAGGAATGCATCGGCCTTTTGCAACTTTCGTCACCAGTTTCATGAATTCCACTGTAACCAGGATTCGCATGATCAAAAGGAATTTAATATAAAGTGATATATATGTGCTTTATTGGTTTTCTCAATACGACGCAATTTAGAATTTTGCTATTATTATTGCTATATTTTTAAGATTATTCTATAAATAAATAGAAACAAAAAATTATGAATATGTAAAGAAACATAGACATGACCCCAGTTGCAATTTTTCTCAATGCTACGCATTTTCAACTCTTGGAAATATTTTTGCTGTTATGTCTTCGAAATTATTATACAAATAAACAAAAAATATTTTATAAGTATAAAGCAACTTAGACAGGATTCAAGCTGTAATTTGATATATTTTAAGGTACAGGAGAAAGTCTTACTGTTCCATAACTACATTTCTAGCAATGCTTTCAACTTTCACCTCAAACACCTAATCCGATTTTTGTATTTCACTGGCTACGATATATATTTAATGACATTTCATGAACCCTAAGAAACCGAAACCCTTCCTAGCAATCCTTTGGGTAAAAATCTACAGCAAAGAGAAAACATATATAAAGGAATCACCAGAAGATGACACAACGCAAGGCGTCGTTAATCTCGCATTTCAGGATAACTTTTCTGCAACTTGGAAACTGCTCGTGATAGTCTTTCATTTCGAAATAGAAAAGAACTGAAAAGCTGGCCGATGTGGTAACGTCCCTGACTTGTAAGTTTCTTTAGTCGCTGCAACCTCACCGTCCTTGTGAGCTAAGGATGGGTTTGTTGGGGTAGCCTATAGGTCTGTCTGCCGAGTCATCAGCAACTATTGCGTAGCCCTCCTTGGTCCTAGCTTGGGTGGAGAGGGGGCTTGGGTGCTGATTCTATGTATATATGGCCAGTCTCTAGGGCATTGTCCTGCTTGATAGGGCAATGTCACTGTCCCTTACCTCTGCCATTCATGAGCGGGCTTTAAGCCTTTAAACTGCAAATGCGCACGGGAAAATATTGCAACGCTCTGCAACATGACTTTGTTGTTCCTGAATTACATTTTCATTCTGAATTTATTTATGATTCTTCTCATTATCTGGAGATTGTATTTGATATATAATTATCTTATTTCACTTTATAGTCTCTTGATTGTTTTTCCCTAACCCTAAAATATAAATGATCTATTTTAGATCATAAAACTTCTAATGGAAGACAGGTCTCTTCACATTATATGTTATTATTATTATTATTATTATTATTATTATTATTATTATTATTATTATTATGCTTGTTTATATACAATATTCTTATTCAAATACAGCCAGATCAGCAACATACCAGTTGCTTATAACATCTAGGAACACGACCAAACAGAAAGCTAAATATAAATACAAATCATCTTTTATTAGAGATAACTATCTAAAAAATTCACATCTCTCATTTGAGTTAATCCCTCAACGATTAAAAGAATAAAGAATACCACAACCGCTCCCACTCTCAATACACATTGCCTCCAAACTGCATTCCAAAATGTTACCTGGTTTTAAATCCAAAGGGGAATGAATTGCATTCATACCACTGCATTCAAAGAGGAATGAATCGCATTGATGCATGAATATCTGTCAAAGGAAATACCATTAATTGGAGCCATATCAATGAGGCCTTTTGGTGCATAAATAAAACTATAATGTGAACCGATTGAAAGAAACGGCGTCTGAGTCTATCAGGGTTAACTGGTGCGTGATGGAGGTTTAATTATATTTTGCATAAAAAACATGCGTTTCTTATTCATTGGCCAGTCCGGCGTTTCACGTCTATATTCTATATGAATAACTGTTTAGATTCATATATACACACATACACACACACACACACACATATATATATATATATATATATATATATATATATATATATATATATATATATATATATATATATATATATATATATATATATATATATATATATATATATATATATATATATATATATATATTTATATCATCATCATCATCATCATCTCCCACGCCTATAGACGCAAAGTTAGATTTCCCCAGTCGTCTCTATCTTGAGCATTTAAATCAATATTTTTCCATTCATCATCATCTACTTCACACTTCATAGTCCTCAACTATGTAGGCTTGGGTCTTCCAACTTTTTTAGTGCCTTGTGGAGACCAGTAAAAATTTTGGTAAACTAATCTCTCTTGGGGAGTATGAAGAGCATGCCCAAACCATAACCATCTACCGTTCATCGTGATCTCATCGCCATATGGCACTCGAACAATCTTTCTTATAGTTTCATTGTCTTGCCACGACTCATGTCCATACAGTATCTACGGTCTCACTAAACTGATCTTTAGCCTGATTTCTATATGTAATTTCAGGCTATCTGAATTCCAAATTTTACTTAACCTTTTCATTGCTTGATTTGCCTTTGTCAATCTTTCTTTAAACTCCAATTATAAAGACCCTGTATAAGTGATCATAGTTACTTAATATATAAATGATTCTGCTCATTAATGCTTTATCCTTCTAAAGATATTTCATCTTCCATTGCACATTCCGTTCTCATCATCTCTGTATTTCCCCTATTTATATTGAGTCTAACTTCACCTGATATTTCATGCATTCTGGTAAGCAAGCATTACAAATCCAGTGGTGTTCTTCTAATAAGGACAGCGTCCTACAGCCATCTCCAGGTCTGTTAATTTCCTGTTACCAATCCAGTTCAATCCTCCACCGCCCTCAACTGTTCTTGGTATTATGAAATCCATGAGGAGGATAAACAATATAGGTGACAACACAATCTCTTGGAGTATTCCACTGTTTACTGGAAATTCATTTGATAGGACTCCACTAACATTAACTTTCCACTTGCTATGCTCATGAACAGACAATCAAATTTACATCTTTAAGAGTAACTCCACAATAACGCAGGGCCGGTATACACTATCAAAGGTTTTTCCACAATTCACAACTGCTATAAAAAGTAAATTTCTGTATTCTACACATTATTGTTCAACATTTCTTAAATTGAAAATCTTATCAGTACGTCTTCTTCCGTTTCTAAATCCTACTTGTTCATCTCTCAGCTTTTCATCAATCTTTCTCTCCAATCGCTTTAGAATAAGTATAGTATATATTTCCATGACAACTGGCGTAGGTGTTATGTCTTTGTAATTATTGCAATCCGTCAGATATTCTTCTTTTGGCATTTACACCAACACTCCTAGCTCAAATTCGTCAGGTTTTGCCTCTTCGCGCCACATTCTAAAAATAATCTTGTAAGTAATCAGGACGTCACTTCATTTTCGTCCAATATGATCCAATAACTAGAGGAACACTCAGTAGAGCGCAGACCTCCACCAGACTTATTTTACACGCTTTTTGACTGATTTTGGCCGTTTTGCTCATCCGTGACCTTGATTTTTGACCATCCAAAATTTAATTATTTCCAGCTCTTCGCATAACAGTTTACAATCCCAGCAAGTTTCATTACTTAACGATTAAAATTGTGGCCATATGGTTGATGACCGCCATTTGACCTTTGGCCTAACCTTGACCTTCGACTCAACCTTGAACTTCGACCTTAACATGTATTAATTGGCGTGGATTTCCATACACTCAAACATGAACCGAGTTTGTAGTCTTTGTGACTACGCGTTCCAAACTTATGGCCGATTACGTGAATTGAACATTTTGCTTGACCGTGACCTTGACCTTTCACCTTAGCCTTCCAAACCTTATTCATTTCTAGCTTTTTATATAACAGTTAATCCCTGCAAGTTTCATTATTATACGATTAAAATTGTGGTCAGGAAGCTATTTACAAACAAACACACAAATTACAAACACAAACAAGGGCGAAAACACAACTTCCTTCCAACTTCGTTGGCAGAGGTAATAAACTATTTTAAAGCTAAGATGAAACTGCATTTAAAATAAAAAAGGCTTCACGTAATGCATTGATAAAGGTTTTAATGGATATCCCATAAAAATCTTGAAAAAGGAAAAATCTCGACTTAAAAAAAATTAAAAAAAAGATTTTTTTTAGATAAAACAGATAATGAAATTTTCCTGATCTCAGATAAGTTGGTCTTCTGACCCGACCCGGTAAGTCTTGGGAAAGATGTACGAGAAGCGAGGTAAAATGATGCAGCCATCTTTCTCCGGAGGAAAAGACAACTTGGTCTCTGTCTCAAAATACTACGTTACTTTCAACACCTTCGGCCGAAAGCTTTTCGATTCGCCCCATCTTGGGATCGTTTGGCTCTGACAACCTTCTCACGCCCCCCTCCCCAGGCCCTCTTAGTAATCCACATCCCTCCATACCCCAACCTTACAATTTTGAGGGATATGAATATGTTTTCTTTATTATTTTCAAAGTTTTGCTGTCAATCTCGCAATACGTCTTCTCTCCTTACGAAATGTTTTTGACTAAGGATATGTTTTTCCCGGTTCAATGTCACTACTATTTATGCTTAGAATTGAATGTGTATTTTTATGAGTTTATTGAACTTGGGTATTAATGCAATTTTTCAAGATAATTTTGGTACACGATTGTATTCTTTTACTTAATGAAGTTTGACTGTTGTAAATGACTGAACATTGCCATTAAATGGTGATCTCAAAAGTACAGTAAGCTTACTGTATGGTGTATATATATATATACATATATATATATATATATATATATATATATATATATATATATATATATATATATATATATATATATATATATATATATATATATATACATATATATATATATGTGTGCGTGTGTGTGTGTGTGTGTTGTGTGTGTGTGTGTTTATCCTTTTCTGAGTGGGGATTCCTTAACGTGGTGTAAGGGTTTGCGCATCGCCAAGGTCAGCAAAGCTATACTACCCATACTAGGTTGGTCTACCTAGAGCGTTCAAACAAAGATCTCCTATCATCACCAATCTGTATTTGGCCAGATTAGTAGCCTAACCTTACAAAATTATAGGACATGTCTGAGGCCTATGTCCTTTAGGGGACTAGAAACGGCTGCATCTGTTTTTTCTTGTTGTATATATGTATATATATATATATATATATATATATATATATATATATATATATATATATATATATATATATATGTATATATATATATGTATTTATGTATATATATATATATATATATATATATATATATATATATATATATATATATATATATATATATATATATATATATATGAGATGATGAACGGAGAAGTATTGAATTAAAAGCTCAAGATATAGACGACTGGCGAAATCTAATGTAGGCACTATGCGTCAATAGGCGTAGAAGATGATGATGATAATATATAAACGAGTTTAATTATATGTAATTTTAAGCATTTATGTTACTTTTAGGGAAAATACTGCTATCCTAAACATTAATTGGTAGCTTCTTGCAAATAAATTGAACTATTAATTAACTGAAATATTTCTCTCCCAGAATTAAATATCTTTTTTTTTCTCTCTCTTTCTGTACAACAGCGTAATTAGTAAAACTAGAATTACCCCATAAACGAAATTCCATACCCTCTAAATGCCTACGAAAAAAAAGAGACCCAAAATGAGAAAAAGTAATTCTCGTGTTTCTTTCATCCAGGAATATTAAATTTTAGGCCACTTTCAGGCTATGAATAGTGTTGGGGCCCTTTAGAAATGAATAAAAATCCCTTTGCCAATAGATTACGCAGACGTCAGCAGACTCTTCTCTTTTATAAAGGGAAAATGGTTTCAAGTTGGGGGAAATTTTTCCAATTAAGAAAATAGATATAAAGATGAATACGAATTTCTAATATAACACACATTATCCAAGAAATAAAATGACCTATATATTTAAAAAAATCCATTGATCGTTGCTGGTTACATTTTATGACTATTTTTTTTATAGATAAAGTAATTTGGATTTTCAATTTTCAGATTTGCTAAACCTATTGCTTGCACAGGCATTCAATTTTTTTCGGCTACCCAGTTGTATTAAGTTTTCTTTCAGTAACAAACTTGGATGTTTTAATTTTTATTTTGAATTTTCTATAGGACGTACAAAGGCACACACAATTGTGTGTATATATATGTATGTATATATATATATATATATATATATATATATATGCATATATATATATATATATATATATATATATATATATATATATATATATGCATATATATATATATATATATATATATATATATATATATATTTATTTATTTATTTATTTACAGTATATATGTATGCATACAGTATATTATATATGTATATATATATATATATATATATATATATATATATATATATATATATACATATATATATATATATATATATTATACACGAGATGATCGGTGGAGAAGTATTGGAGATGATAATGATGATGATGATGATGATATATATATATATATATATATATATATATATATATATATGTGTGTGTGTGTGTGTGTGTGTTTGTGTGTGTGCGTGCATGCGTGCGTGCTTGTGCGTGTGCGTTCATTCATGCGTGTATTTATATGTTTGTGGGTTTGTTTTTCTCTAAGATTATTATCATTTGGCAGAAAAGATTAATCAACACGAAACTCCACTTCTCAGGAGACCACCAATCACTCTGCCAGTCCCCCGTGTTTCATTTATAATCCACACATAATACCCGCACAAACATCAAAGCTGTTGGGCCAACTGGGCAAGAAGCCTTAAAGGGGAACCAAGTTCTGACATTTGGTGCTTAACGTTCATCAAACGAGTAATTTACTCTTGAATTTTGAAGATTAATTTATGTGTTTAACTTTTGATCCCTTAAGGAGGCTTCCAATTTTCAACAACTGGAATTATTTTTTTTTTAATATGACACAGAACTATATATATTTTATCATCAATAAATCAGTTATTATAACTCTGTTTCCAAACATGAGAAATATTAATCATAGACTTGGACTTCATGAGTTTTTTTTTATAATTTTCGTATGATTTTTTTGTATTAAAAAATATTATTAATTTTTGCACTAGTCTTGGATATGGTTTCAAGTCTTTGTAAATCCCAGACTTATAATCTTCAAATAAAAGCATCAGAATTAATTCTCGTGCAATTTCGTCAAAGAAAACATCTACCTGGACTTCGAGGATGTTTACCATTCAGTCTTTTTTTTCTATGAAAGTAATTGATTATTATTGTATATAATCCATGAATTCAGATCACGTGAAAACACATTTCCAAATTATGGCCAAGTGTTTGAAATTATAGAGGAAAAATTAGTTCGTGTTGAATAATATCCATGATTTTGTATATCAATTATTTAAAAATAAATATTCAGATGTATTTAAGAAAAAGAAGAAACAATTGAATATTAACCTAAGAAATATCTATATCTCAATGCCATTTTCTTCATATAATCAAGCTGTATTGCATACGTGGTCAATAAACGCTAATATTCATCGAATCCTTTCCCCTTTGTTGGCACAAAAGGAATGTTCATTCCCTAATCCAGACTTTACCAGATGTTTGCAATACAAAGCAAAAAGGTTTTGCACATCGCAGAGCTGTAGTCTGGTTTGAATCGACGAGACTGTATATTGGGGAGGATTTCTCAATAGCTTTTGATTCTCCTGCAATCGTTAAAGTCAATTTCTTGATTGGAGCATTTCGTCTTTTGTTCACGGAGAGGCGAGTATCTTTGTAGTGGGGGTGGACTGTTAGCGAAGATAAGAACATTTTGAAAAGTTGATAGATTTCAGATATAAGAATAGTTTCAGCTCGTCCTTTGATGGTATATTTGAGGGGTCTGAGAGATGTAGGTACACATGCTTTATTGATAAAATCATCTGAGGAACGAGAAAATAAGATAGAAATAGTTCTAACAATTATATTGTAAATCTCCGCATTGTAAGACGTGTGACATTATTGAGCAAAAAGATAATTTGAATATAGAAACTGAAATGATTACCTATGCAGGTTACTTAAATAATTCTGAGCATATGCAGAAAATATAAAAATAATACTAAATTTATCTCGGGGAATATAGAAAATAGGCCTTCCTCTTACGTTTGTATTTCATGAATGTGTTAACTTTTGATTAAACTAGTTATTAACGATAGGTGTGTGTGTGTGTGTGAGAGAGAGAGAGAGAGAGAGAGAGAGAGAGAGAGAGAGAGAGAGAGAGACATTTGAATAACAGTGGTTAATTAATCAATTTAGAGTCTTCACTTATTTATACTGAGTTTCGCTGTTGATAAAGACAACAATGTTAAACTAATAATAGCCCCTCTCTCTCTCTCTCTCTCTCTCTCTCTCTCTCTCTCTCTCTCTCTCTCTCTCTCTCTCTCTCTCTCTCTCATATGAATTAATGAACTATCTTAAGATATGTATAATACATATTATTTAACTGTAGCTAAAATAACTTTTCTAATATAAAATCGTATTGTTAAAAGTATTAAAAAATGTGGTGTTTGCCACTGAATAAAAAAAAGTAATTCTTTCTGTAGCTTATAAATGAAAAGGGAAGATTATAAATTTCTCCCGTACCTCGGCCGCTCTCCACTTTTGTAATTGACTAGACTTTATTTAGCATCATGTTTTTTTTTTTTTTTTTTTTTTTTTTTTTTTTTTTTTTTTTTGGCGTGACCTCGGGAATGCCAGCTGTACAATATCACTTACGGGTGCTGTAGCATAGTAGCAAAGATTTGGAATCTGTGGGTTCTGAAATGGATTCAAGCTAACGGTTTTGTATTTCAATACGTAAATAAAGTATACAGGCGAGCTGTTAGGCTGTAATTGAGAGCCTCTCGTGAATGCAACTGAACTGTATTTGGTCGGAGCTTGTGTATTTATACAACCTGTTCCAGTCAAGAATGGCACAATAATTAAAGCTCAATGATGAGAGGAAAATACATGAATGAACAGGTTATCAGTGAGAGGGGAGAGCGATAATGACAATATGCAAAAAATAAGAAATACCTTACAGTGTACGAGCTTGTGTGATACACGTACGATACAATAGCCTCACCGTCACTGTGAACTAGGAGTCTGGAATTTAAAACGGGTTTGGTCTAACTGCGGAGTGATCAGCAGCCATTGCCTGGTCTTCATCGGTACTATATTGGGTGAAGATGGGCTATTAAGACTAATAATACGTTTGTATGTTCGGTCTCTTGAACAATGGGAGATAGTGCAATGAGTGACCTTCAAACTCTTGAAGAAAGATTGCAGTTTATAGTGAAAGATTATATTTGGCATCTTGGCCTAAGTACAAATCGTAATATCTAATATAAAAATAAAATTCCTTCGTTAATCTTGGTTTTGAAGAAATCCATAAACAGACTACTCAATCACTGGCTAGTCTTCAAACACCGAATCTCCAATAATTTTCTTGCATATCACTTTTTCGATATATTTTTTTTTTTCACTGGAATTGAAAACCCCAGTCTCCGTTCAATTCCTACCAAATGATTACAAGAAATCATTGAAGGCGATTTTTGGTTTCCGTTGAAGTAGAGGGAAGTAATCCAGCGTGGATTTGGGTAATTTCGAAATGATCTCCCGACTAAGTTTTCTCACTATTTGTTTTTCTTTTTCGTCTCAAGCTGAAAAGGAGGCCGAAGATGAGATGCTTTCGTATTTCTCATTTATATCTTTTACATTTTCATGTTCATAGAGCAGGGCTAATATAACTTTGCTGCAAGCTCTCGTTCCTAATTATTTTCGAAGAAAATCACCCCAATAATACAACATATATTCCTCACCAATAATAACATTTTATTCTAAGAATAATTCTAATTGAGATAATATTCCTAAGGTCATTATCAAAGAACTGCCAGTTATTTTATCTTTATAGGAGTGTTGCAAACGTTATAGACGTTGTCCAGTAAGTCCAAGTGGTGTTGTAGCCCATGATTATAGTCTACTGGAATGGTTTGAAACGTTGTAGGGGATGTAATTGAAATTTTTTGTATTACCCAAATCCTATAGTATAAAGAATTGCTATTTTTAAGACATTTTTAAATATTGCTATTTATTACTGCTAAATCTCCTGCGATAAAACCTATTATTTTCAAATCTAATATGTAGTATTATTCTACTTCTTTCGTGATATTTGAAGTTATTATATTGTAATTATTTCTTTATCTCAATATTCTTTACTCTTCCCCCACGATTCAATTTATGGTTTTAATATTTTGTTCAATAAACATTTTTCCAGATTATCTCCAAACCTTGCTTGTAATCACTAAAGTATTTCGTTTTACTCTGAACCCGAACTCTATACCCACTGAAAGAAATAAAAAACCACCGGGAGATTGAAAGAAAATTTTACTCCTAAGCAAAACGATAACATGAAAATAACTAATTTTTTGTCAGTAGAAATGAGAAACTGTCACATTCATTTGCTGGCGAATGTCTGGAGGCCATCTTTGGAATGCTCTTTCGTTCTTCATTCCTGGAAGTGGATGTCTGGAATCACTCTCAGATTCAGTCTTTTTGAGAGGAGAAGAAACTCGGCTAATATCTTGAGCTATTTCAAGTTTGGTGGAAGAGAGTTCAGAATGGAACTGCTCTCAGATTTCTTTTTTATATATTTTTCCTTTTTTTTTCTTTTTAGAAGATGCTTCGACATATCTCAAAGAAATATAGCTTATCTTTACTTTACTTATAGGGTGGCTTATCTGGTCCTGTACAGCAAGGGAACCCTACTCTCTACAGGACCTCCACAGTCATTATACAGTATCATGTTCGTTCATTCGGGAGCACTTAACATTCCTGCCATTAAGAGTTGAATAAATTATTGCATTTTTTTGATCTATTGAAGTTTCCACAAAAAAAATATTGGAATGAATAAGATGAAATCTAGTTATATATTTTACCATGATGAAATATTATGAGGAAATAGAAAACAAAAACAAATATATTCTGTAAAATTAAAATAACGCGAAAGTAATGTTCTTGAATGTATAAGAGAAAGATAGTAAATAAGAATTAAAATAAAGGTTACGAATGTTCTTTAACCAAGATAAGAACAATTTAGCGGATTATAAAATATAGAAAGAAAAGTTGCTTAAAATGAGAAAAGTACCGAGGAAGTAATAATGAAAAAAAGCATTATAAAGTTATACCTGCAATTGTTGTAACATAATGGAAAAGTCCCTGCCTGGTGATCTGCTTGACTCTGGTTCCAGACTCAAGCTCGATAATTTCTTGTGTTGTCTGCAACCTCACCATCCTTGTGAGCTAAGCATTTGGTGTTTGGGGGGAGCCTATATTTCTATCTGCTGAGGTATCAGCAGGCTATTTCCTGGCCCTCTCTGGTCCTAGCTTTGTTGGAGAAACGGCTTTTACTCTAGTCATAGGATAATATGGTCAGTCTCTAGGGTATTGTCCTGGTATGTCTTCGTCAGTGTCCCTTGCTTCTGCCACTCATGGGCGATTTTTAACCCTTTAAATGTTTTATCGATAACATTGGCAGTAAACTTAATGCTTTGAAGTATTCGAATACCAGCTTTAAGAATGAGTGACTCCTCTGTGAGAAAACCCATTTAATTGATAGGCAGCAACACGGAAAGTGCTGACAAGGAATGCATCGGCGTCTTGTAACTTTCGTCACCAGTTTCATGAATTCCGCTGTAACCAGGATTCGCATGATCAAAAGGAATTTAATATAAAGTGATATATCTGCGGTTTATTGATTTTCTCACTACGACACAATTTAGAATTTTGCCATTATTTTTGTTATATCTTTAAAATTATTCTATAAATAAATAGAAAAATTATGAATATGTAAAGAAACATAGACATGACCCCAGTTGCATTTTTTCTCAATACCACACATTTTCAACTGTTGCAAATATTATGCTGTTATGTCTTCAAAGTTATTATACAAATGAATAAAAAAAAATTTATGAATATAAAGAAACTTAGACGTGACCCAAGTTGCAATGTGATATACTTTGAGGTACAGGAATTTTCAGTAATATTGTTTCCTGACTACTTTATCAGCAACACTTTCTGCTTTCAGCTGAAATGCATATTTCTATTATTCATTTCACTTGCTACGATATATATTTAATTACATTTCATGAAACCTAAGAAAACAACATCCTTCCTATCAATCCTTTTGATAAAAATCAACAACAAAGAGAAAACCTATATAAAGGTGACACCAGATGACGCAATACAAGGCATCATTAATCTTGCCTTAAAGGGTAACTTTTGTGCAACTTGGAAACTCCACGAGATAGTCGTTCATTTCGACATGTAAAAGAGATGAAAAGCTGGCCGATGCGGTAACGTCCCTGACTGGTGAACGCTAAACTCTGGTTCGAGTCCCACTCAACTCATTAGTTTCTTTGATTGATGCAACCTCACTGGTCTTGAGAGCTAAGGATGGGTGTTTTGAGGGAGCCTATAGGTCTATCTGCTGAGTCATGAGTAGCCATTGCCTGACCCTCCTTGGCCCTAGCTTGGGTGGAGAGGGGGCTTGGGCGCTGATCATATGTATATATGGTCAGTCTCTAGGGCATTGTCCTGCTTTATAGGGCAATGTCACTGTCCCTCGCATCTGCCAGTCATGAGTGTCCTTTAAACTTCAAATGCAAAGTGAAAACATTGCAACGCTCTGCAACATGACTTTGTAGTTCCTTAACCATAAATTCATTCTGAATTTATTTATGATTCCTTTTAATCATTATCTGGATATTATTATTTAAATATATAATTATCTTATTTTACTTTACAGTTTCTTGATTGTTCATCCCTAACCCTCTTGAATAGGAATGATTTATTTTAGATCTTAGAACTTTTCCTGCAAGACGGGTCTCTTCATATTATTATTATTATTATTATTATTATTATTATTATTATTATTATTATTATCATTATCATTATTATTATCATTATCATTATCATTATCATTATCATTATTATTATTATTATTATTATTATTATTATTATTATTATTATTATTATTATTATTATTATTATATGCAATATTCTTACTCAAATACAATTAAATCTGCAACATACCATTTGCTTATGACGTCTAGAAAGATGGCCAAACAGAGAACAAAACACAAATACAAATAATCCTAGAGACAACTATTTCAAATATTCACATTTCTCATTTGAGTTAATCCCTCAACGATTAAAAGAATAAGAAATACCCCGAACGCTCCCACTCTCAATACACATTGCCTCCAAACTGCATTCCAAAATGTTAGCTGGTTTTAAATCCAAAAGGGGAATGAATTGCATTCATAACCACTGCATTCAAAGAGGAATGAATCGCATTGATGCATGAATATCTGTCAAAGGAAATACCATTAATTGGAGCCATATCAATGAGGCCTTTTGGTGCATAAATAAAACTATAATGTGAACCGATTGAAAGAAACGGCGTCTGAGTCTGTCAGGGTTAACTGGTGCATGATGGAGGTTTAATTGTATTTTGAATAAAAACATGCGTTTCTTATTC
>NC_090735.1:43111638-43116638 GCF_036898095.1 Palaemon carinicauda | reverse complement strand
ACAGAATGTAATCTGGGAAGATATGAGTGAAAAGGATAGTTAGAATTATGAAAAGATTTATGCGATATGCACAAAAAGAAAAAAAAAACATACTGAAAGATGGTGCCAGATATTAACATATAGATCAGTAATAAGAAATTTAATAGACTACCATTATTTGTACAACAAATTGATATGAGATTCAGCAACTCAAGACCAGACAGGAAAATAGTACTCGAAACATAGCGAGATTGAAATATAAAATATATCCTTAGGACAGATTATCAACCAAAATTTTTTAAATCCTTTTTTCAATAAGCCATTTTTTTGTGAAATTGAAGAAGAAAGACGTAATGTGTTTTTCAAAAGTAAATTTGCATCCGTGAATCACATCTAGAATATGAAAGAGTTTTACATTCTTAAAAGACACATTGTTAATGCAAAGACATGGCTGTTAAGGAGCCACTGTCCACCTTCATACAATCATATTTTAACTCTTTACCTACATCTCTATTAAGGAATTTAGCAACCATAGGTCTACATTCCGGAAATAGATTGATGCAAATAGACTAGCATTATCTGCTTATGCAGCGAGCTTCTTTTCTAGGCCAAGCCACATATCATGCGTACATAGTATGAAAAGCAGTGGTCAAGAGGAACGCAAATAATACATTCCTTTAGTCACTATTGTGTTCATCAACAGCTTTTTTTTTAAGAATCTATGCAGTAAAGATTCATTAATGATGACAAAAAGGGACCTACCTACTCTCATCTGCGTTTGAAAACCAGGGCCTCATTCTTAACGCAGTCAAATTAAAAGTTAATCTCTCTCTCTCTCTCTCTCTCTCTCTCTCTCTCTCTCTCTCTCTCTCTCTCTCTCTCTCTCTCTCAGTAATATATTCTACTATATGATGAGGATCATTCCCCTCCCTCTCTCCCTCCATCTCTATCCCTCTCTCCCTTCCTGACTAACCCCCTTTTCTTTCCTTATGGGCCAAAGTAATGCTACTCGCAACAGGCGTTGAAAGACTTTATAGAAAGAAAATTTAATTTTCTCCTTTTTTTTCCAACATAAAGAGCCGGAAATGATCATCAAAGTATAAAGTTTCCCCTCCAGAACTGCGTCCATTTTTAGCTTGAAAGGGAGAAAGAATGTTGGCCACAGTAGATCTATTAGTATTCAAACAACCTGAATGTGAGATATTAATTGACGACTTACATAAAATATTTTTATTTTTCCCTATTCATTTTTCGTATCTTGTATATGCAGGTTTTTCCTCTATTGAACCACTTAGAATAATAATAATAATAATAATAATAATAATAATAATAATAATAATAATAATAATATATTCTTTGCGTAGGAGCTTGAAGTCATCTCGCGATATTATAAATGTTTACGAAGACGTCGTGGATATACTTTTATGGGTTAAAATTAGCATATTCTGTGGAAGATATTATTATGATTATTATTATTATTATTATTATTATTATTATTATTATTATTATTATTATCATTATTACTAGCCAAGCTACAACCCTAGTTGGAAAAGCAAGATGCTATAAGCCAGAGGGCTCCAACAGGGAAAAATAGCCCACTGAGGAAAGGAAATAAGGAAATGAATAAACGATGAGAAAATATTACCAATAAATTATTTTAAAACCAGTAACAACCTCAAAACAGATGTCATATATAAACTATAAAAAGGCTAATGTAAGCCTGTTCAACATAAAAACATATATGATACTAGTGTATGCCACCCGTCAAAAATGAGGGCTAAATAATTAGATAGATATGCACACACACTCTCACACACAGGCACATGCGCACACACAATGTTTCACCCATTCTCACTCTCTCCCCCTTTCCTAACTACAACACACTAGTTCGGACAATTTGTGGGAGATTGTCGTCTTCCGAGTCGATGCCGTCCAGCGTGATAGGCGTATCTATCTATCTATCTATCTATCTATCTATATATTATTATATATATATATATATATATATATATATAAATATATATATATATATATATATATATATATATATATATATATAAAATATATAAATATATATATATATATATATATATATATATATAAAAATATATAAATATATATATATATATATATATATATATATATATATATATATGTATGTGTCTATATGTATATATATATATATATATATATATATATATATGTGTGTCTATATGTATACATATATATATATATATATATATATATATATATATATATATATATATATATAAATATATATATATATATATATATATATAAAATATATATAAATATATATATATATATATATATATATATATAAAAATATATAAATATATATATATATATATATATATATATGTATGTGTCTATATGTATATATATATATATATATATATATATATATATATATATATATATGTGTCTATATGTATACATATATATATATATATATATATATATGCATGCATATAAATACACATGTATAAGTATATATACATATATATATATATATATATATATATATATATATATATATAAATATATATATATATATATATATATATATATATATATATATAAATATATATTTATATATATATATATATATATATATATATATATATATATATGTATATATATGTATATATACTTATACATGTGTATTTATATGCATGCATATATATATATATATATATGTATACATATAGACATATATATATATATATATATATATATATATATATATATATATATATATATATATACATGCATATAAATACACATGTATATGCATATTTACTTATGTACATATATATATATATATATATATATATATATATATATATATATATATATATATATATATATATATATATATATGTGAGTGTGTGTGTGTATGTGTGCGCGCGCGTGTGTGTGTGTGTGTGTGTGTGTGTGTGTGTGTGTGTGTAGCCAGACACGCTCTCTTTATAATATAAGGAAGATCATCACATTATCTTCAGACCAAGAAAGACATGACACCAAATCCAAGAATACAGAAAAGAGAGTGTAAGCGTAATACTCTATTTCTCTTATATCATGTTTCAGTGTAATATCTAAATCACTTAGGAATTATACTTCAGAAAATCTTTATGTGATGTTTTGGAATAAGGATATTGAAAATAGATAAAGTACACTCACGTAACAGAAAACTTAAGTTTTATGTTTCAAGCTATCCAGTTAACTCTCTCTCTCTCTCTCTCTCTCTCTCTCTCTCTCTCTCTCTCTCTCTCTCTCTCTCTCTCTCTCTCTCTCTCAATTGAAAATACTCCAAGACACACAAAAGAGCCCATAGACTTATACTCTTGAGTGGTACAACCAGAATTGCTTCCCTGAGAATAATTTAAAAGTTACTGGAAAGAACCTGGAAATCTCTGGTCGCCATGGGAAAACCATTCCTAATTCACAACTTCCTTATAATAAACAGAAGCTAATCCAAACGAAGTTGAGTTCATGAAGGTCGTAAAACTCTTTATGGATATCGACACTTGGAACAATATAAGTAATCCTATGGAATCTAGGAATAAGAATGATACTTTTAAAAAAGGGGAGAGAAATCATTTAAAGATAAGGAAAATAATTTGCCTTGCCCTGTCATATTCGATTGATTTTTAAAGGTAAAAAATTAACAAAGGTATTTTTGAACACGATAGATAGAAAGTTATATATCCATCCATTGTAGCATTTGAAAGAAATTACATTAGAAGATATTTCCCCACAAAAGTTTGCTTATTGTAAACTATGAGACTAATGCATTATAAATCTATATCTGAGTATTCAGATATTCCAAATAATGTCCCGATTATAATGTCTATTATAGAATATGCAATATATTTCATCGGCGTTTACAAATAAGACAATGACTAGTTTTCATTAACATGAAAATTTATAACTAATAATGCAAGGTATAGAGTTTTGAATAATTTATACCCACTCTCGAAAGTTCGACAAATAACATTTTAAATGCTTGTTTTATTATCAGAACATTATATCTTTTCGAAACATCATCAGAACATTATATCTTTTCGAAACATCATAAACGTCATAATTATTTTTCCAAAGCAATTTCCTCTTGACTATCTTTTTCATACTTTTTGCAAAATTTATGTTTTATAAAGTTTCTCCTGCTTATGCCATGAAATGCTGGAAAATGATTTTTGGTGCAAGGAAAAATGCCAGTTTTTTATGAGGGGATTTCTTTTTTTTTTCATAATTTTTCTTTCAAAGCATTCTGAGAACAGTCAAATCTCTATTCTGCACACATGTGTGGTAGCATCAGCTGGTCGAAAAATCACAGTTATTTCGTTAGGGTTGCGAGAGAAATACCATTGTGATCCAACAAAGAGGCAATGAACTAGATACAGAGATAGCGGATGCAATGGTTCTTTTATCTTTCTTTTTTATTTTTTGTGGGGGAACCCTTTTTTTCATCCTCTAAAGAATAGGAATTTCGAACTAGGATTGTTCTCCGTTCTGGAGTTATCTTTTTTCTCTTTGAAAAGGCTTAGTTTGTTCATTTTTTTTTTGGCAAAGCTTGGTGTAATTAAAATTTGCAGGCTTATCATATATAGTTAGAATTTTTTTGATAAAAATTAGGAAATAAATTGGGGAAATTCTGGATGTCAAAATATACTTGATTGCCAAACTTTGATGTCAACTTAAATCATGAACTTTTTTTTTTTTTTTTTTTTTTTTTTTTTTTTAATATGGGAGAATGCAATTGCCTTGAAATTTTCTTTCATATTTTATACATAAATATTATTTAACTGAAAAGCTTCTCATAGAGGTCAGGTATTCAGTGTTGAGGTTTACATGCTGGTTGGAGGGGCATTTCGTTATTTTCTTCTTTGTTTTGTTTCTTTAGAATGTAACTTATAAAATCCTTGGTGATTCTTTCATCATGGATTGCCCTTAACCTGTGTTTATTTTTGTGTATTATTAGTTTCTTAGAAAATAGA
>NC_090735.1:43099138-43101638 GCF_036898095.1 Palaemon carinicauda | reverse complement strand
AGATCTTCCCGTTTTCTATGCACCCCATCCACAGACCTACTTGAGCCTACTTCTTTCGTTGTGGTTCCTTCTGCTTTACGTTGAGTTATTACATCTGTTCTTCGTCGTAGGGTCACTGAGCCCGTGTGTGGGCTCTGGCCGTGTTCTGCACCATACACTCCTACGTTTTGCTGGCATCCGTAACGAGCGGTTCTTCATCCTCGTTACACACACTCCGACTTCCATGATCGGGAGCGGTGGTGAGGGGTTGCTGCTCCACCCCTCCTACCTCCTTTTGCACTCCCTGGGAAGACGCACTACCACTCGCTGGCAGGTGGGCATCCCCTACTTCTCAGTGGGGGAGCGTCTGGCTCCCCTCCCCCACACTCTGGGGCAAAGATGGCTGGCTGACTCCTTGGCACTCCCGTCCCCAGTCCTTGCGGTCTGACGGACGGCCCGAGGGACTGTTGGTCCCCTTCCCGCGTTGTCTTCCCCTTCCTGCGTCGTCTTCCCCTCCCTGCGTCGTCTTCCCCTCCCTCTCGTTGGTACAGGGGAAACATGATTTCTTTTGCCGACGCCGTTTTCTTTTTAAACAGCTTTCGGATGGTGGTTTGTGGCCTGACATCCATATCACTACCGCTGGTCGTCGTAGGGCCCTAAAGGCCGTAGGTGGCCATCTGTTAGTACCACCCCACAGTTCCAACAACCGCCAGTGGCCACATCCTACCTCTCTGACCTCTGCCTCTTCGAGGTTCTCTTCTACAAGCGCCTCATCCTTGGTATGTTGTTGATGCCGGTTGGGTGCCAGGCTGCCTCGATGGTTGTGTAGCTGCTATGTGTGGCGGGAAACCGTTCACCGAATACCGGGCATACAAGAGCTATAGGATTCATTACTCCCCTCTCTCCATCATCGCCACTCGACGTCAAACTTCTAGTGTTAACCATTATCACTATTATCTTTTGTTTCCCTTTTTCAAAGATCTCACGTCGGCTAAAATCACTTAGCACAGACGTTAATCTGTTAATACCCCACACACCTGACACCATTTAATATGACCCGATCTGGGTCGTATTGGGGTTTCATTAATTAATGTCTGGGAAACATGATTAGAGAGGGATTTCATGCACAAATAATAGCCGAGTTGATAAGTTTGTACATGCTCTATTCTCTTAAGTTTACAAGGGCGCCCTTAATTATGATTACGTTACGTTACTAAGAAAAACCCTCAGAAAAATGGTACTCGGCTCGGCACACATCTTGGCCCCTGACACTCTCTATCGACCTCCAAAACCAGACTAACTCCTATAGGCAGTTTCCCCATCGTCCATAGATGGGCATCGCGATGCCTGATCAATGATTGGTTGTTTTGACCCGAAAGTCTCATGACAACCAATCGGGAGAGGTTTAGGTGACACCAAGCCCAAGCTAAAATGTAACCGTCATTTTTAAAGTGCCATAGCGTCCTCGTCTCTCTAACAAAGGGAAATCCGTTAACACTAAACCAAACACCAAACCACGATCGGTTTATATATATATATATATATATATACCTGTATATATATATATATATATATATATATATATATATATATATATGCAAACACATATTTTTAAATATTCAGCCGTCATTTTTGACGGGTGGTGTACACTAGTATATTACATATCAATATATATATATATATATATATATATATATATATATATATATATATATATATATATATATATATATATAAATGTATATATGTATATATATATATATATATATATATATATATATATATATATATATATATATACGTTTACATTTATATATATATATATATATATATATATATATATATATATATATATATATATATATATATATATATATATATATATTACTAGCTAAGCTACAAACCTAGTTGAAAAAGCAGGATGCCATAGCCAGAGGGCTTCAAGGGGGAAAAATAGTCCAATGAAGAAAGTAAACAATGAAATAAACAAAATACAAGAGAATCAAAGAGCAATTAGAATAAAGTTTTCTAAAAACAGTAACAACATTAAAGTAGATCTTTCATATGTATTATATAAAAACTTTAAAAAATAGAAGGAAGAGAAAGACGATAGAATAGTGTGCCTGAGTGTACCCTCAAGGAAAAGAACTTACCCAAAGACAGTGGACTACCATGGTACACGAGCAATAGCACTACGCCAAGACTGGAGAATAATGGTATGCTTTAGGAGTGTCCTCCTAGAAGAGCTTCTTACCATAGCTAAAGAGGCTCTTCTATTCTTACTCAGAGTAAAGTAGTCATTGAACAATTACAGTGCAGTAGTTAACCACTTGAGCGAAGAATTATTTGGTAAACTCAGTACTGTCAAGAGAATGAGGAAAGAGGAAAAGGTGTAAGGCCGGACTATTCGGTCTGTGTGTAGGCAAAAGAAAAATGAGCCGTAACCAGCGAGAGGTATCCTGGCCAGTCAAAGAACCCAATAATTCTCTAGCAGTAGTATTGCAATGAGTGTCTGGTGCCC
>NC_090735.1:43079138-43084138 GCF_036898095.1 Palaemon carinicauda | reverse complement strand
ATATGTATGACTCTTTCAAAATTTTAGGTGTGATTCTCGACAGTAAATTTACTTTTGAGAAACATATAAGGTCTCTGTCTTCTTCAATTGCACAAAAAATAGGCCTATTGAGAAAGTCTTTCAAGATTTTCGGTGATCAATCTATTCTGAAGAAGTGTTTTAATTCTTTCATTCTACCTTGTTTTGAGTATTGTTCTCCTGTTTGGTCTTCAGCTGCTGATTCTCATCTTAATTTGTTGGACAGAAACTTACGGTCTATTAGATTTCTTATTCCTGATCTAGATATTAATCTCTGGCACCGTCGTTCAATTAGTTCATTATGCATGTTGCATAAGATTTTTCATAACTCTGACCATCCTTTACATTCAGATCTCCCTGGACAATTCTATCCTGTTCGTAATACTAGGCAGGCAGTTAATTCTAATAGCCAGGCCTTCTCCATCACGAGACTCAATACTACACAGTACTCTAGAAGTTTTATTCCAGCTGTTACCAAGTTGTGGAATGATCTTCCTAATCGGGTGGTTGAATCAGTTGAACTTCAAAAGTTCAAAGTTGGAGAAAATGCTTTTCTGTTGACCAGGCGGACATGAGTCTTTTTATAGTTTATTTATGACATATTTGTTTTTGATGCTGTTAATAGTTTATATATGACATGTCTGTTTTGACGTTGTTATTGTTTTTAGAATGATTTATTGTTAATTTGTTCTCTTCATTTATTTATTTCCTTATTTCCTTTCCTCACTGGGCTATTTTTCCCTGTTGGAGCCCCTGGGCTTATAGCATCTTGCTTTTCCAACTAGGGTTGTAGCTTGGATAGTAATAATAATAATAATAATTATATGTATATATGCTATATATATATATATATATATATATATATATATATATATATATATATATATATCTTATAAATAATCCGCAGTAAACCTAAAGAGCCATTACATTTTATATATGGTTTCTGTAGACACAGAAAAGCATATAACCATGCAAAATGTATTATGCGGTAGGGTACTGTCGCATAGTTGATGTAGGCTATAATATGATGCCAATGTGAATGTTTATGTATATATATATATATATATATATATATATATATATATATATATATATATATATATATATATATATATGTATATATATATATATATATATATATATATATATATATATATATATATATATATATATATATATATATTTATATATATATATATATATATATATATTCAAATAAGCCATATATATTTTAGATATATTAATGTCTGGATTCTCTTAACGACCTCGGGATCAGAGCCCCAGGTGAAATCACACAAAGACAAGAGCTTGGCTCCGGCCAGGAATCGAACCCTGGTCGGCAAGCTTATATAGACAGTGACTAACCCATTTGGCCACGAAGAAAGATAAAAGTCAATGACAATTCTACTGTACTTATACCTGACGACTTCAAGTATTTTGTACTTAGAATTGAAATCAACCCATCTTCACCATCGTAGCTAATTGGTAGTTTGTTACTTGGCATTCAATTAATGATAAATTTTGCACATTTTTACGTGTTTTTCATATTCAAATAAGCCATATATATTTTAGATATATTAATGTCTGGATTCTCTTAACGACCTCGGGATCAGAGCCCCAGGCGAAATCACACAAAGACAAGAGCTTGGCTCCGGCCGGGAATCGAACCCTGGTCGGCAAGCTTATATAGACAGTGACTAACCCATTTGGCCACGAAGAAAGATAAAAGTCAATGACAATTCTACTGTACTTATACCTGTCGAATTCAAGTATTTTGTACTTAGAATTGAAATCAACCCATCTTCACCATCGTAGCTAATTGGTAGTTTGTTACTTGGCATTCAATTAATGATAAATTTTGCACATTTTTACGTGTTTTTCATATTCAAATAAGCCATATATATTTTAGATATATTAATGTCTGGATTCTCTTAACGACCTCGGGATCAGAGCCCCAGGCGAAATCACACAAAGACAAGAGCTTGGCTCCGGCCGGGAATCGAACCCTGGTCGGCAAGCTTATATAGACAGTGACTAACCCATTTGGCCACGAAGAAAGATAAAAGTCAATGACAATTCTACTGTACTTATACCTGTCGAATTCAAGTATTTTGTACTTAGAATTGAAATCAACCCATCTTCACCATCGTAGCTAATTGGTAGTTTGTTACTTGGCATTCAATTAATGATAAATTTTGCACATTTTTACGTGTTTTTCATATTCAAATAAGCCATATATATTTTAGATATATTAATGTCTGGATTCTCTTAACGACCTCGGGATCAGAGCCCCAGGCGAAATCACACAAAGACAAGAGCTTGGCTCCGGCCGGGAATCGAACCCTGGTCGGCAAGCTTATATAGACAGTGACTAACCCATTTGGCCACGAAGAAAGAAAAAAGTCAATGACAATTCTACTGTACTTATACCTGTCGAATTCAAGTATTTTGTACTTAGAATTGAAATCAACCCATCTTCACCATCGTAGCTAATTGGTAGTTTGTTACTTGGCATTCAATTAATGATAAATTTTGCACATTTTTACGTGTTTTTCATATTATAATAAGCCATATATATTTTAGATATATTAATGTCTGGATTCTCTTAACGACCTCGGGATCAGAGCCCCAGGCGAAATCACACAAAGACAAGAGCTTGGCTCCGGCCGGGAATCGAACCCTGGTCGGCAAGCTTATATAGACAGTGACTAACCCATTTGGCCACGAAGAAAGATAAAAGTCAATGACAATTCTACTGTACTTATACCTGTCGAATTCAAGTATTTTGTACTTAGAATTGAAATCAACCCATCTTCACCATCGTAGCTAATTGGTAGTTTGTTACTTGGCATTCAATTAATGATAAATTTTGCACATTTTTACGTGTTTTTCATATTCAAATAAGCCATATATATTTTAGATATATTAATGTCTGGATTCTCTTAACGACCTCGGGATCAGAGCCCCAGGCGAAATCACACAAAGACAAGAGCTTGGCTCCGGCCGGGAATCGAACCCTGGTCGGCAAGCTTATATAGACAGTGACTAACCCATTTGGCCACGAAGAAAGATAAAAGTCAATGACAATTCTACTGTACTTATACCTGTCGAATTCAAGTATTTTGTACTTAGAATTGAAATCAACCCATCTTCACCATCGTAGCTAATTGGTAGTTTGTTACTTGGCATTCAATTAATGATAAATTTTGCACATTTTTACGTGTTTTTCATATTCAAATAAGCCATATATATTTTAGATATATTAATGTCTGGATTCTCTTAACGACCTCGGGATCAGAGCCCCCGGCGAAATCACACAAAGACAAGAGCTTGGCTCCGGCCGGGAATCGAACTCTGGTCGGCAAGCTTATATAGACAGTGACTAACCCATTTGGCCACGAAGAAAGATAAAAGTCAATGACAATTCTACTGTACTTATACCTGTCGAATTCAAGTATTTTGTACTTAGAATTGAAATCAACCCATCTTCACCATCGTAGCTAATTGGTAGTTTGTTACTTGGCATTCAATTAATGATAAATTTTGCACATTTTTACGTGTTTTTCATATTCAAATAAGCCATATATATTTTAGATATATTAATGTCTGGATTCTCTTAACGACCTCGGGATCAGAGCCTCAGGCGAAATCACACAAAGACAAGAGCTTGGCTCCGGCCGGGAATCGAACCCTGGTCGGCAAGCTTATATAGACAGTGACTAACCCATTTGGCCACGAAGAAAGATAAAAGTCAATGACAATTCTACTGTACTTATACCTGTCGAATTCAAGTATTTTGTACTTAGAATTGAAATCAACCCATCTTCACCATCGTAGCTAATTGGTAGTTTGTTACTTGGCATTCAATTAATGATAAATTTTGCACATTTTTACGTGTTTTTCATATTCAAATAAGCCATATATATTTTAGATATATTAATGTCTGGATTCTCTTAACGACCTCGGGATCAGAGCCCCAGGCGAAATCACACAAAGACAAGAGCTTGGCTCCGGCCGGGAATCGAACCCTGGTCGGCAAGCTTATATAGACAGTGACTAACTCATTTGGCCACGAAGAAAGATAAAAGTCAATGACAATTCTACTGTACTTATACATGTCGAATTCAAGTATTTTGTACTTAGAATTGAAATCAACCCATCTTCATCATCGTAGCTAATTGGTAGTTTGTTACTTGGCATTCAATTAATGATAAATTTTGCACATTTTTACGTGTTTTTCATATTCAAAAAAGCCATATATATTTTAGATATATTAATGTCTGGATTCTCTTAACGACCTCGGGATCAGAGCCCCAGGCGAAATCACACAAAGACAAGAGCTTGGCTCCAGCCGGGAATCGAACTCTGGTCGGCAAGCTTATATAGACAGTGACTAACCCATTTGGCCACGAAGAAAGATAAAAGTCAATGACAATTCTACTGTACTTATACCTGTCGAATTCAAGTATTTTGTACTTAGAATTGAAATCAACCCATCTTCACCATCGTAGCTAATTGGTAGTTTGTTACTTGGCATTCAATTAATGATAAATTTTGCACATTTTTACGTGTTTTTCATATTCAAATAAGCCATATATATTTTAGATATATTAATGTCTGGATTCTCTTAACGACCTCGAGATCAGAGCCCCAGGCGAAATCACACAAAGACAAGAGCTTGGCTCCGGCCGGGAATCGAACCCTGGTCGGCAAGCTTATATAGACAGTGACTAACCCATTTGGCCACGAAGAAAGATAAAAGTCAATGACAATTCTACTGTACTTATACCTGTCGAATTCAAGTATTTTGTACTTAGAATTGAAATCAACCCAACTTCACCATCGTAGCTAATTGGTAGTTTGTTACTTGGCATTCAATTAATGATAAATTTTGCACATTTTTACGTGTTTTTCATATTCAAATAAGCCATATATATTTTAGATATATTAATGTCTGGATTCTCTTAACGACCTCGGGATCA
>NC_090735.1:43066638-43076638 GCF_036898095.1 Palaemon carinicauda | reverse complement strand
TATTTTTGGGTGAGATGGCCATGTCGTCCTGATGGATGTTCCCAAATGGTAGCTTCCTAGGGTATATTACAACTACGGCGATATTCCCAGAGAATTTACCTTAAGGTACCCAGAATTCTAACTCCTGGAGCGAATATCCCTCATGAAAGGGATATCGCGACATATCAGAGGACGTATTCTTGACACGCCACATGGCAATCTGCACCCCAAACAGAGAATACGTATCGAGGGGTCAATTGGCAAGAAACGAAAACGGGAAAGAAAAAGGGGGAGCCGCTCCCAAGGCTCCCTATTCTCCAGTTTCGTAAGCGTGCCTGGCGCAAATCCTGGCGCCATCTGTATTCCTTGTAGCGTACACGAGGTGCTACATATACTGTATGTAGGGAGGGGTCCTACAGCCCTTTCATAGAAAGGGAAGGGCGGGTCCATCAGGACGACATGGCCATCTCAACCAAAAATAGATTTTTCGCTTCGCTCAAAATCCGTTTTTAGGGCTCAAGCCATGTCGTCCTGATGGAAGTATACCAGAGCATTACTGTATCTGTGGATTCTCTGAACGTGCCGTACTTCCTAGAGGTAATTTTTCCCCGGTCGACTAGACCTAGAGACCTAAGATGTTACCGTTATACATCTTTTCAACTAGCTATAAACCATGTTAGAGCTTCCTGCCCCCTACAGGGAAGAGTCCTACTAGACTCTGGAAAAGTCTCGAAGAGTACATATACCTATGTATGAATACCAGGCAAGCTAATATAGTGGTCTTACCCTATATTAAGTAAAGCATAGTTTGTAAAGAACCACTGCGTCCATATGAAATATCGACCAGTTCTCCGCACAATACTTGTATTGGACAAAGGTTTATATCCGCATAGGAGGAAACTTGTAAAACCGCCACTGTCCCCTTATGGGACTGAGTCCTCCCGTTAAGGGAAAGCATAAACCAATGCAACATAGCTTGCATAAAGGAACAATTCTATTAGAATTATCCCAGATAAAGTACATAGAATGAATGCTCAATTATACCAATAAATTGACACAGGTGAAGGAGACGCAAGGTTCTCAAGAACAAGTTTATTGACAGACAATAAATAGACAGGTTAACAACAATTATATATATATAAGAAGAGGATAACCCAAAACTTTAAGCATAAGTATGATAGTAAACAGAACTGGTTTATCTGAAAGAAAAAACATTAATGCCACTTTTAAGATACCGAGGTATCAAAGTCATAAAAGTCTGTATTACAAATCAATCACATTAGCGTTAGAAACGCTTGGCACACATGTCTGCACTTATGTTAGGTTCACCTTTGGAAATGGAACAGTCTACGTGGGCAACTCAGTGCCCTCACTTAGTTTGTAGTACAGTATGAAACTACACACTCACCCTGGAATTAATCGTCCCAATTAAAACCACTGTTCCTCGCAGATTTAAACAGTAGGGTTAACGATGCGACCCACTGCTACCACAGATCTCTTTAGTTCATCTACTTGCTTCGCATAGTGGCGAAAGAACACTCTGGAAGACTTCCAGCCAGTGTATAAATGGAGATGTTCAAAATCCATACAATTAAAGAAATTTAAGGATGAGGCAACTTTCCTCGGATCGTGACCTGCGGGTGTACTGTCAGGATCCGCTCTGCGAATAAAATATGTGATTTTCGCTCTGAGTTGATTCAGAGATAAATTTGAGCCTGATGTTTCTCCCCTGAATAGTTGACCACCCTTGAAGTCTGAAGTTCTATGAAGATAGACCTTTAGGCATTCTACTGGACATAGAGATGCATCTTCTTTCAGAGGGCAGATTCTCCAGGGACCCCACCTGTTGGTGGGTAACTCATTCTTGGCGAGAAACGTAGGATCCGGAAACAGGTTCAGTTCTCCCCCATCCAGGAACTGAACACGACCTGCCTCTCTCGAGAGGGCTACAATCTCACTAACCCTGGCCCCGGACGCGAGTGCAAATAGGAAAATAACTTTTTGTATCAAATCCTTTAACGCACACTCCTCATTGCTCAACAGAGAAGCGAAATGAAGAACTTTGTCTAAAGACCATGAAATGGGCTTTGGAGGTGCTGAAGGTCTGAGCCTAGCGCAGGCTTTCGGAACTTTATTAAAGATCTCGTTACCTAGGTCGACCTGGAAGGCATATAGAATGGGTCTTGTCAAAGCAGACTTACACGCCGAAATCGTGTTAGCTGCCAACCCTTGACCATGGAGGTGGATGAAGAAAGATAAGCAGAAGTCTGTCGAGATCTCCTGCGGATTCTTCGCCTTGACAAAGGCCACCCATTTTCTCCAAGATGACTCATATTGCCTTCTAGTAGATTTGCACTTATATTCCTCTAGGAAGTCTATGCTGGCTTTCGAAATCCCGAAACGCTTTCTCACCGCTAGGGAGAGAAAATCATGAGCTGCAGGGTCCGGGTTTTCTGTAATGAAGCGCAGACAGTCGACTTCTGGACTCGCTGGGTCAGAACTGGATCTGGTAGCGGTACAAACTTCAGCCGTAGTTCCAATGCCAGGGGGAACCACACGCTGTTCGGCCACTTGTGGGCCACTATTGCCGCTACCCCCTTGAAGGATCTCGGTTTGTTGAGGACCCTCAACAGAAGGTTGTGAGGAGGGAACAGATAAATCCTGGACCATCTGTTCCAGTCGAGGGACATCGCGTCCACTGCTTCCGCTAAGGGGTCCTCGTACGGTGACACGTACAGGGGCAACTTCTTGTTGTCTTTCGTCGCAAAGAGGTCTATCTGCAGTTCTGGGACTTGATTCAGAATGAAGGAGAAGGATCCTGCGTCTGAGGACCATTCCGACTCTATCGGTGTGAACCTGGATAGAGCGTCCGCTGTCACATTGCGGACTCCTTGAAGGTGAACTGCCGACAGGTACCACTTCTTCTTTTCCGCCAATCGGAAGATGGCCAACATCACCTGGTTGAGAGGTGGTGACCTCGATCCTTGTCGATTCAAGCATCTTACAACTACCTCGCTGTCCATCACCAACCTTATGTGGATCAAGTGACGCGGGGAGACTTTCTTTAAGGTAAGGAGCACTGCCATAGCTTCTAGAAAGTTTATGTGAAAGGTCTTGAATAGCTTGGACCAAGTCCCCTGGACTTTTTTCCGATGAGAGTGACCTCCCCATCCCTCCTTCGAGGCGTCTGAGTGAATCGTCACCGACGGGGGAGGTGGCTGAAGAAGAACCGACTTCTTTAGATGTCTGGCTTAGGACCAAGGCCTGAGAAGAGTACGTAGCCGAAGCGGAACTGGTCTTCTCAGATCTCTTCGCGCGTTTGATGCATAACTTCTTCAAACTCCGGTTGCATCCTTTAGCTGTGCTCTTAGCACTGGGTCTGTCACCGAAGCAAACTGGAGAGAGCCCAGTATCCTCTCCTGTTCGCGTCTTGATATCCTTTCGGAATCTAGAAGTCTCTTGACAGAACCCACTATCTCCTTCCTTTTCTTCGCCGGGATGGAGAAACGGTGTGACATTAGGTCCCAGTGGATTCCCAGCCACTGGAACTTTTGATATGGAGAAAGTCGAGACTTTTTTCTGTTGATCTTGAAGCCTAGATACTCTAGGAACTGGATCACTTGACTGGAAGCTTGCAAGCATTCTGTCTCGGATGCTGCCCACACCAGCCAGTCGTCCAGGTAGGCTACTACCTGAATTCCCTTTAGGCGTAATTGTTTGAGAGCTACGCTCGCAAGCTTCGTGAAAATCCTTTGGGCTATATTTAGCCCTAATGGCATGGCTCTGAAGGCGTATAGTCTTCGTTGTAGCCTGAACCCTAGGTAGGGGGAGAGTCGACGGTTGATTGGAACGTGCCAATAGGCGTCTGACAAGTCTATAGAGACGAAATATGCCCTCTTGGGCAGTAAGGTCCTTCTGTGTTGCAGTGTTAGCATCTTGAATTTGCAATTCACTATGAACTTGTTGAGTGGCGACAAGTCCAGAATGACTCTGAGCTTTTCTGAGTCTTTCTTGGGAACACAAAACAGCCTCCCTCGGAATTTGATGGACTTCACACTTCGGATCACTTTTTTTTCCAACAGTTCTTGAACGTACTCCTCCAGAACGGGGGTGGAGTGTTGGAAAAACCGAGGGCACGGGGGTGGAGTGCTGTACCAGCTCCAGACCAGTCCGTTCTTGAGTAGGCTGTGGGCCCAGGGATCAAAGGTCCACCGATCCCGAAATTTCAGAAGTCTCCCTCCTACCGGTATCATCCCACTTGGACTGCCGTCCTGAGGTCTTGCCTCCCTGACCACGACCACCCCTGAATCCCCTTCCCCTTGAGGGGCGCCTAGACGAGCCTCTGGCTGCTCCTCTAGGCTTTGCTCGAAAGGAAGTAGACTGCCCTTCGTACGATAGGGTGAATGCCTGGGGTACCCACTGAAAAGTGGACGAGGTTTGTGCCACGATCTAGGGCACCGGAGGCAATGGCAATTGCAGTTGCTGTTGCTGTCTAAAAGGCTTGGCTGGCCGAGACGGTAGCCTAGTCCTCATAGTCTTCCTCTTTGGTTGAGGACCCTCATCCGGGGAAGACTTTCTTTTGATAGCCAGGCCCCACTTCTGGAGAAGGTTTCTATTCTCCGAGGCGGCCTTATCAACAACTTCTTTGACCAATTCGGTAGGGAATAGGTCTTTGCCCCAAATGTTGGAGGAGATTAGTTTCCTTGGCTCGTGCCTCACCGTAGCCGAGGTGAACACGAACTCCCTACAAGCTCTCCTCGCCCTGACGAAGCTATAAAGTTCCTTCGTCACTGTGGCCAGATGAGTCTTTGCCACTACCATGAACATTTCATGGACCTTGGGGTCACTTGCCATCGTCTCAAGAGTAGTCTGAAGAGACATTGAGGCAGACCGTCTTTCTTTTATCTCGAGCTCTCTCCGCAAAAGAAAGTCAGACAGCTTAGGGAGGTCCTCGCCGAACTGACGTCCGGCAATATCAGCCTCCAACTTCCCAACTGAGAACGTAAGATGGATGTCCTTCCAGTCTTTGTGGTCCATAGGCAGGGCCAGCGACAAGGGTTTACACTCCTCCAGGGAGGGGCAAGGATTGCCGGCCTCGACTGCTTTTAGTACAGCCGCAAACCCTTTCTGTAAAAAGGGGAAGGCTCTAGCAGGAGAGGACACAAAGGAAGGGAGCTTCTTACTCAATGCAGCTACCTTTGAGTTCGAGAAGCCCCTCTCTTTCATCGAGGATGAAATCAAAGCTTGAGCCTTAGCATGGTCCATCACTATGACCTCCTTCGGCTCTGTCTCCTCCTTTGAAGCTGGTTCCTTCCTCAGCCGGACATAACAGTCCGGATATGACCCCTTGCTGGGCCAGAATTCTACCTCCTCTAGGGGAATTGAACCCAACTTATCCGAGATGACGATCTTTCCAGTCGTCATCGGCATGTGCTCAGCATACCTCCACGGGTTAGCATCTGAGCACAAGGGAAGGTCTTTCACATTGAGCCTTTTCTGGGGCCCATGTGATGCTGCAAGGCTCTGCATCCGCAGTTCCATTGCAGCCGCCTTCTCCTGATTCTCCTTCTGCATTTGTTGGATCGTTCCAACAATGGAGGAGAGGGCCTGTCCCAGCTCTACTGGGAGAGCGGACGATGTTGAGGGAATAGGCTCCGGGATCTGAACCGGAGTAGCCGACACCTCCTCAGCCTCTTCCTCTACAATGTCTGGGGCTTGAGCTTCATCCTGGCCTCCTGCCAGGAGGTCTTTTTCCAGACGTTCGTCCACATCAGACATCCTGTCATCCAACTGGATGTCTTGCAAAGCGACCGCGACTTCAGCATCCACCTGGATCTGAACTTGGGGGATCTCCTCTTGAGGCTGGGGAATCACTGCATCAGCTGATGCCTTAGGGAAAAAGATACGCCCTCATCTTCTCACTTGGAAGATAAGGTCCAGAGGTGTTCTTCTGGAAGCCCCTTACCCAGGTACGAAGCTTCTCCCTTGCTATATCCCTTGATTCCGCCGTCCTAAGGGAATCAAAGGCCTCAGTAATCAGGTTAGTGCACACAGTACATACCTGAGGGTCCCAATACTGGAGATCACCCTTGGAGACAGCGCATACTGCGTGCCTCCTACAAAACTCATGTCCGCAGAGGTTCATACTGCGGACGTTGCAGAAAACACTTCCGCACTTCGGAGGGTCCTCCTGTAAAGAGAAGAAATTTCCATGAGTATCAAGTGAACTACGTATCACTGGATATGCACAGTTTAGCATAACAATTCAGAAAGGAAAGACACACATTTGTGTTTCCTTCACAACCAATTGTTGCAGGCTTCCAGAAAATAAAATCGTATGGTTAATCTCTTCTAGAATAACCAATGAAAAGTTTCCAGAGGAAACAGGTGTAGCTCACACCTAAGCAATGATTTTAAAATCCTGGATAATAGACAAGAAAGAACTCACTTTCTTATCTGTAAGGCAACCGCAAAGGGCTGTGCAAGACAACACAAAAGTGTTAGAACACACAGTGCTGTACCAAAACTTATACTATAGTTTTCTTCTTAGAGTATATGTTATACTGAAGAATACTGGTACAGTATAGAAGGTTATGTGCCGGCCGGCACTTGCCGGCCAGCACACACCATAACTAGCTTTAAAGTATACTACTTAACAGCTATAAGGCGGCAGAACGCTGGTTCAAATGCATGTGCCGGCCGGCAGTAACTGCCGGCCGGCAACAGCCAATGTCGGCCGGCAATGACTGCCGGCCGGCAACTACACAAGGTAGTACCCGGCTGCCGGACACTGCTCATAGCGACCGGCAGACAAGGGCTGACATTAGCCGGCCGGCAAAGGTAAACAACCGATGCCGGCCGGCAGGAAAAGAACCAGAGGACTACGACTGCCCGGCTGCCGGTCTCATAGGCCGGCAGCCGGGTCGGGTACAGCACTAGAAGAAAACAGAATGGATGCGGGGATAAGAGCGTAAACTACCTCCAAGCCCGGCAATCCGAAAGAGTGCATATAAGGAAGGGGAGAATCTAATTCAGGCTTCCTGACCAATGCCGTCTGGCTCTACAGGCAGGCATGGATGAGGGACCAAGGGAGGTCCGGGCAGCACTCAAAGCAGAAGACCCTTGCTGGCCGGCAGAGTCTGCCGGCCGGCAAGGGACTGAGTCAATTCCACATCCTAACCTATCCTAGGTCCAGATGTAGAATGACGTACAGTACTGTAATGGCTAGGCCATTACGGAGATAGAGGGGGAAAGGACAAAAGAGGGTCCTACCAACCTTGCTTTAGTGAAGGATCACCCACAGCCAAGAAAACTCATCTTAGCCTAAGGGAGATCCAAGGAGGGAGGCCAGCAATACTTGCCAGCTCCCAAACAACCAAAGCAAGGAAGGTGTTGCTACTCCCAGGGAAAGAATCTTATCCTCCCCCGAGAACAGCAACAAGGACTAGTCTGCTAGATCACAAAAGAAGGAATCATCTCGTACAGAAACCTTCGGTAGTGACCTAAGGAGGCTAAGCCTCCTATGTCTGCGTCAGGCCAGCGAGGGAGACTCTACCCCAAGCCAGACAAACACAGACTCAGACTAAAAACTCTGTTGTTCTGTCCCAGTCTGAAACCAGACTTACTGAAACAGGAAGGTACAGTAACACCCCAGTATAGTTTTATCGAAAGTTAATTCAGATAAACCACTTAGGGATAAGCCCAAGGCTTAAACAGAGGGAAAGGGATTGCATACCTCCTCCGAAGAAAAGAAAGCAACCGGGGAGTATGAGAAAGTATACTAAGGCTCCATAAGCAACATAGCCTAGGCACCAAGAGAATCGATTACCTAAATCACCGAAACTCACTCGTATACTATCTTGGAAATATTCAATATAATCTTAAATGTATAAAAAACAGCCTAAAGCTTCAATAAAATTTTAATACACTCGGAAAAACCAAAATCATGCATGAAGTACTAGGACCAAACGACTAGGCTACATGGCCTAGCGTAGGCCAGAGTTGGCGAATACTTCGCCAAAATAATACTAAAGCACGAAAGGAAATCCTATGTAACGCGAAATAGCTAAAATTTATTAAAGCAAAACAACTGGGAATGTCGCTCTGGCTAACTAAAACTCATACCTAGCGAGCGACAGCGTCCATGACGCCTCCGGTAGGCAACGGCTCTTGTAACAAAGATTAATACTATTAATCACATAAAAATTTACCAAGAGCTTACATTTATACATAAAGGAAATGGTACTCAACTTATCAGAGGCCGACGAAGTTGGAGAAGCCATGAAAAACTGAATAAATCCAAGATTTGCGAGAAACACAGGAAAAAACACCGAGTTGTTAAGCTACGCAAAAAGGAATGGAGATGGCGCCAGGCACGCTTAGGAAACTGGAGAATAGGGAGCTTTGGGAACGGCTCCCCCTTTTTCTTTACCGTTATCGTTTCTTGCCAATTGACCCCTCGATACATAATCTCTGTTTGAGGTGCAGATTGCCATGTGGCGTGTCAAGAATACGTCCTCTGATATTTCGCGATATCCCTTTCATGAGGGATATTCGCTCCAGGAGTTAGAAATCTGGGTACCTTAACGTAAATTCTCTGGGAATATCGCCGTAGTTGTAATATACCCTAGGAAGCTACCATTTAGGAACTTCCATCAGGACGACATGGCTTGAGCCCAAAAATATATATATATATATATATATATATATATATATATATATATATATATATATATATATATATATATATATATATATATATACATGAATTATGATTCTATTTTAATGCAAGATACTTATGCATATTAATTGTTATTTGAATCTACAACGATATCTCCTCAGCATCCTATCATGTACTTCCACGTAGCAAGAGCTACTCACAATTATTTAGATATGCATTTTCACTCATTTCCTCAACTTTACCATCCACGGCATTGGCCTGATGCATTCTGTGTCTGCCAATTTTCAATCAGAAATAATGTTTACACGTTCTTTCAACTGGCTTTTGTATATGCAGAGGATGTGATTACGTTTTGTCATATCCAGCTGATGTAATCGTCAAAACTTTTCTTCAAGAACTCTTCTTCTATACTTCTTCTATTAACGTGTTTTTCTCCATTTTTATATTGGGTATGCATGGTTGCCTTCTTTTGAAGGACTTGCTTTGACTTAGGGGTAGACCGTAGTCTACCGATCGGCTGCCCTGTCTGACATCGCTTAGACCTTGGTAGAATTATTCATGTATTGTACCATTCACCAGCGTCCTTGCTCCCAGCTCTCTCTCTCTCTCTCTCTCTCTCTCTCTCTCTCTCTCTCTCTCTCTCTCTCTCTCTCCGTCTATTTGAAATTTCCAACTTCACTGAGTGTTTACGAGAAAAGTTTAGTCTGTGCATTACAAGTTCTCCGAACAAAGCTTGTCTGGACAACACAGCCAAGTTTAAGATAAATCAGTGAGTAACTGTCGAAATGGAGAACTAAGCTTGTTTCAATGTGTCCCTTTTAGAAATAAAGGTTGTAGCTTATTTCCTTTCCCATAACTGATACGTCAAAAGAAAGATGAACTTCTATAAATGGGGAGTAAAAATGACTGCTGTCCCCCCCAAAAAAATTAAAGCGAATGTTTAAAGAAACTGTAAACTTACAGTTGATAATTTTTTTTTTCTAAATAGGAAAGATTAGATTGAAAGAAAACAATCACTTATATTTCTGTAGATTTTGAAAGCAAAAACAATGCTTACTTTCACAATCACGAAATAAAAGTCATAAATATTCGATCAATAATTTTGCACAATAGTAGAGAAGCACTGGTTGTTGCGCTAATTTTCATGTCCTCCCATAATTGTTCCTCCTTATAAACAATTTATGAATAATGATCAGTAAAAATTATAACTAAATTTATCTCGGATGAAAACAAACATCAACAAATATTAGTCCCACATCTTATCCACCTAATTGTAATTCTGTTAATGCATTCGCTGTTTCTGGTAATAGAACATCTTAGCGGACGAAAAATTAAATTAGG
>NC_090735.1:43046638-43061638 GCF_036898095.1 Palaemon carinicauda | reverse complement strand
GTCAAGAATCTGTTCTATTTACGGATATAATATGTTCTTGATTGAACGTCAACGGAATTCTAGACCTTCAGGCTGTGCTTAAACCTATGTTCTTGGTTTTTATATATACGCTGTAATAAAAAACTTAATTCTAATCAGAAATTCTCCGTAAAAATATACTGGTTTCAGCCATATTTCCGTTAAAAACAGACAACCGTAATTTCACCATACTTTGTTATTTTAATTTTACGAGTTGGTGACAGTAATATCACTCCTTTACGTCGATATATCCGTTTTTAAAACAGTAAATGCCTGGCAACATTTATTCCAGCATTTTTACCGTTTTAATGCAATTTTTACAATGTAATTATTTAATGAAAAAATAATCGTTCATGAGATTTATAAATTTATGTATTTATTATTCGATATTTTGATGGTTATTGTATCTTCTTAGATTCAATGATGCTTAAAACGTGTAGTCAGGTAACGAAATACCATATTTATCATCATTCGAAGTTGGAACTATTCTTATAAACATTCACTGAACTGAAATTGGGTCATATTAATAAGTTCATCAATTCCCTGGCAAGTATTTTCGAACTTTAGATTATTATTGCTTATCAATACTTGCTAAGCCACAACCATATTTGTAAAAGCTGGATGTTATAAGCCTAAGGACTCCAACAGGGAAGTATCCCAGTGAGGAAAGGAAGTAAGGAAAAAATAAGCTACAATAGATGTAGCTTACAATTAGAATAAAATATTTTAAGAATAGTAACAACATTATAAATAAAACAAGAGGAAGAATAATAAGATAGAACAGTGCGCCTGAGTGCAGCCTGAAGCAATGGAACTCTAACCCAAGACAGTGGAAGACCATGGTGCAGAGGCTATGGTACTACCCAAGAATAGAGAACGATGGTTTGATTTTGGAGTGTCCTCCTAGAAAAGCTGCTTACCAGAGATAAAAAGTCTCTTCTACCCCTGCCAAGAGGAAAGTAGCCACTGAACAATTACAGCACAGAAGGTAACCCCTTGGGTGAAGAAGAATTGTATGGTAATCTCAGTCTTGTCAAGTGTATAAAGACAGAGAATGTGGAAAGAATAGGCCAGACTGTCCAGTGTATGTGAAGACAAAGAGAAAATTAGCCGTAACCAGATAGAAGGATTCAATGTAGTCTGGCCAGTCAGAGGAGCCCAATAACTCTGTAGCGGTAGTATCTCAACGGGTGGCTGGTGCCCTGGCCAACCCACTACCTAACGTAAAGAATCAACCATTTTTTGAATTTATGTCATCCATTTTACAGGCACATTACAGGATTAGCATTTATTACGTGTAACAATTTAAGCTGGAAATACCAAATTTTGAAAAGTTTGATTATTGCACAGTCAAATTGATCACGACATTAAGTTATATCTCACCAGTGAATGAAATTAGAGAGTCAAGAGTTTCAAAATATATTGTTAATTAATAATCAAGGAAAGATATTTTTCATTTCTGGCTTTAGGCTTTTCCAGTGGAAAATAACATTTAAAAGTTTATTATTTTTAGCATTCAAAACCTTACATTTTTTTCTTTTATATATTATGTTTCCCATGATGTTATTATACTGATTTTTCCGTTATGCGTCTTAGAGGATTTTCCTTTTAAATAACAAGCATTATATAAAGAGATAGGGAAAAGACAATATATTTCTAAAATAATGAAAATCCCAATATGTAAATATATATATATATATATATATATATATATATATATAAAAATATATATATATATATATACATACATATATATACATATATGTACATACGTACATATATATATATATATATATATATATATATATATATATATATATATATATATATATGCATATAGAGGATGTATATACACACACACACACATATATATATATATATATATATATATATATATATATATGCATATAGAGGGTGTATATATATATATATATATATATATATATATATATATATATATATATATATATATATATATATATATATATATATATATATATATTTATAAATATGTAAAGGATCCGCCCATTTCAGAAATTTCCAATTTCTTATTCAGTTAAGAAATGTTTATACTCGTAAATGAGCGACTTTGAAATAGAAATATGGGTAAAACAAACACGATACTTCTCTTTGGCTCTTGAATCAATACTTTGCCATATCATCAAAGCGAGGATTGGAAATTCTCCCTTTGATGGACGAGAACTTGGATGGGAGAGGGGAAATTTTTCTAGGTCTATTCAATAATCATTAAGATCAGCTTTTGCCTGGTAAAGATATTATTATTTTGATTATTATTATTATTATTATTATTATTATTATTATTATTATTATTAGTACATACATTCAGGCATATTTATATATATATATATATATATATATATATATATATATATATATATATATATATATGTATATATATATATATATATATATATATATATATATATATATATATATATATATACATATATATATATATATATATATATATATATATATATATATATATATATATATATATATATATATATATATATAGATATACATATATTCATATTTATATACATATATATATATATATATATATATATATATATATATATACATATATATATATATATATATATATATATATATATATATATATATATATATATATATATGTATATATATATATATATATATATATATATATATATATATATATATATATATATATATATATATATATATATATATATATATATATATATATATATATATATATATATATTATGTGAATGTGTGTGAGAGTCCGTGCGTGTATATATATATATATATATATATATATATATATATATATATATATATATATATATATATATATATATATATATATATATATATACAGTGATACCTCTGGATACGAAAGTTTCTGCTTACGAAAAATTCAGGATACGAAAAGCGATTCGAAGATTTTTATGCCCCAGTATACGAATAAAATTTCAGGATACGAAAAGCTTACGAGATCCCAACTCGTCGCCGTGAGTAATTTTAAAAAGCTCGCGCCGCCAGACTTTGAACTTGGGTAAACTCACTTACAGCCTCCCGCTCACCCATTGGTTATCTCCCTACTCAGATGCTAGCTGACGCCGTAATATCCTGCTTTCCTATTGGTCCGCAACTATCCCTCCTTGCTTACACACGGGCGTTTATCTCTCTCTCTCTCTTTTCGTTCCGACTGCGGTATCGTTAACAGACATTGTGTGCTTTCGCTTGTTTGACGTAGTGTTAAATACATTCGTACGCCATGTGTTATCGTTATTAAACATTCGTTACTGTGCACTGTACTGTATTAGTGTTTACTATACATAGTACTGTATATAACGTACGTACTGTATTACGTATTGAGCTTAATACTGTAGCCATGGGTCCCAAGAATGTTGCCGAAGGAAATAAGACGATGCTCTCGATGGAGACGAAACTCGAAATCGTGAAAAAGTACGAGTCTGGCATGCGTTTAAGTGCCATCCTGAAGCAGAAGGCGGCCATCAAAGCAGCGGCACCTTCTAAGGGTGTCACTATTTTTTTTCTCCAACAAGAGAACCCACGTGCATGACGAGATGGAGAGGCTGCTTCTTGTGTGGATCAAAGACAAAGAGATCTCAGGAGACACCATCACTGAGACTACAATTTGCCAGAAGGTCTCCGCCATTTTCGGTGATCTAGTGCGTTCTCAGGCCGAAGAAGGGGCAGGAGAAGGAACATCACAGCAGGAACCCCCAGAGTTCAAGGCTTCTCGGGGTGGTTCGAGAAATTCAAGAAAAGGACTGGTATTTATTCAGTGGTACGGCATGGGGAGGCAGCCAGCTCGGACACGAAGGCCGCCGAAGCCTTTGTTAAAACGTTTGAAGAGTTGACTCTGCAGGAAGGCTACAGTGCGCAGCAAGTTTTCAATTGCGACGAAACTGGGCTTTTCTGGAAGAAAATGCCTCGTCGGACGTTCATCACGGCAGAGGAGAAGAGGCTACCCGGACATAAGCCTATGAAGGACAGGCTTACCCTTACTTTTTGCGCAAACGCCAGTGGGGACTGCAAGATAAAGCCCCTGCTGGTGTACCATTCTGAAAATCCCTGAGCCTTCAAAGCCCACAAAGTCATCAAGGAGAACCTTCCGGTGATGTCGAGGGCGAATGCTAAAGCCTGGGTAACGAGGCAACTTTTCATTGATTGGGTGAATGTCTGCTTCGGTCCGACTGTCCGAAAATATTTGGAAGAAAAGCGCCTCCCTATGAAATGTCTGCTGGTGTTGGACAATGCTCCAGCTCACCCTCCTGGCCTCGAGGAATATCTTCTGGCCGAGTATTCCTTCATAAAGGTCCTTTATCTACCGCCTAACACCACCCCTCTCCTCTAGCCCATGGACCAGCAAGTTATTTCTAATTTTAAAAAATTGTACACGAAGCATCTCTTCCAGAGATGTTTCCAAGTCACAGAAAGTATAAACCTCACTCTGCGTGAATTCTGGAAAGATCACTTTAATATCGTGATATACCTCAAACTCATCGATCTCGCTTGGCAGGAAGTTTCAAGGCGTACCCTGAACTCATCTTGGAGGAAGCTGTGGCCTGATGTTGTCTCTCCACGAGACTTCGAGGGGTTCGGGAAGCCTGGAGGCGAAGCCGAGATCGTTGACGATCCTGAACCCATTCAGCAGTCTGAGGTGGCTGACATCGTACATCTTGGTACGTCCATGGGGCTGGAAGTTAGCGCCGAGGATATAGATGAACTTATCGAGGAGCACCACGAGGAGTTGACGACGGACGACCTGAAGGAGTTGGAGATGATGCAAATGAGTGTTGTTCAAGAGCAGTTCTCTAGCGGTGATGAGGAGGATGTTACACCTTTGAAAACGGCAGACATTAAGGAAATTCTCGCATGTTTCCATAAAATGGCAGACTACGTCGAAAAAGGAACATCCAGAAAAAGTTTATACCAACCGTGCGCTTCAACACTGCAATGACGTTTGCCTAACGCATTTTAGAAATATGTTGAAAAGTAGGCAGAAACAAGCTTCAATGGATAGTTTCTTATTAAAGAGGCCAGCAGTATTAGTAGGCCAAGACGAAGGTGAAAGTGAAGAAAAGAAACAGAAAAGAGGAAGTGATGAAGAATTAGAAGGTGAAAGTAAAGAAAAGAAACAGAAATAAGAAAGTGATGAAGAAGTAGAAGAAATTTAGAAAATATGAAAAACGTAAAGTTATAAAAAAGCAAAAAAAAAAAAATTCAATTTTAAGTTTTATGTAACCGTTAAGAGTTAAAGTAATTTTTTCTTTCACTTTATAGTTTTCCATAGTAATGTTAAGTGTTAATTATTTCTGCCATTTTTTTTATTTCGTAAAGTTTAAGTGTTAATATGTTAAGTGTGTAAATTACTGTACGTAGTCTGTCACTTGTTACGTTTTCTGCCTTATGCCATCCTCCTCTGCCGCGACTTCGCTATCGGACATCGTCTCAATCAAAAGGTAAGTTTCAACTTTTTTGTTAATTAACTGTAACCTTTTTTTCAGGGTAACAATACGCCTTCACTGATCCAAATGCTTTACATACAGTACCGTAACTTTTATACAGTAGTAAAGAAAACGGATCGTTTTCTTAGGGCTTGGAGGGGATAACTAGGCTATAACTACATTATTGAATAATCTCATGGTGGTTTCTGGAATGGATTAGGCTGTTTTTAACGGTTGGGTTAATTATTGAATGATACAAATGGCTGCATTGCATGTTTATTACTACAGTTTACCGTGTTTATGAAAGAAAAGGTGTCTTTTCGTAAGGCTTGGAATGGATTAGGCTATTTACATGTAAAACGCGACTCAGGATACGAAACCGTATTCTGAACGGATTACTTTAGTATCCTGAGGCATCACTGTATATATATATGCGTGTGTGTGTGCGTGCGCGCGCGCGTGTATTTACGGGAGACCTATTGTAGCATTGCCTGTGTGTTGTCATATTTTATTTTTGTATTTACTTTTCCTGCTTCACAACGTTAGGGACGACGAGACTGTTTGGCCCTCCAAAATTACTCTTGATTACATTTAACTTCCAGATAACTTATTTATGTGAATAAGTGTTTACTACGGGTATGGCAAAGGTCAAGTGGAGAATGCTGTTAATAATAAAAACAAACCCAGAAGTTCCTGATTGGCGGACTGATTCTCTCTCTCTCTCTCTCTCTCTCTTTCTCTCTCTTTCTCTCTCTCTCTCTCTCTCTCTCTCTCTCTCTCCTCAGTATATGGAGAGACCAAAGGAAAAATTTCTTTTGTTAAAGTACCCCTTTTCCCATTCTGAACATTTGCTCAGCGAAATGTTCGTTCTTCGCACAAAGGGAAATAAAAAAAAAATTATTGCAGCATAAAGGACTTGTTTACTGCCCAAAAGATTGAATAACAAAGGTGTCTACTTTTAGAAAGCTGTTTCCTTTATTATAGATTGCATACCTGAAAACGACGAACGATTTCATCTCTTTCAGTGTACAGTGAACTGCCATCTTGGTTGTGTAGAATTTAGACATTTAAATTATTTTTAGAAATATTAATGGTTTTACTGCTTTACTTCCTTAGAGGTTGTTTATGATGCCATGACAAAGGCTAGTGTGAATTGGTGTCGTGCCCAGCATAATGCAAATACAGCAACGCAAGAAACGTACGTATCTTGCTCAGAAGCTACACCTTATGTGGCTAATTTCATCAGACATTAAATATGATGACCAAATGTTAGGCAAGTCCATTCTTAAAAAAAAAAAAAAAAAAAAAAAAAAAAAAAAAAAAAAAAAAAAAAAAAAAAAACAGAAAAAAAAAACACTGACCTATCGTTGAAAAATTAAAACTCAAAATCAGATGAACTTCTTTATTATTAAAAAAAAAAAAAAAAAAAAAAAAAAAAAAAAGAAACACAACGTAGTAGTAGCCTATCGGGAATATCCCTGGCTAGCGATCTGCTGGACTGTACTTCGAGACCCACTCATTCTCGATAGCATTTTTATAGTGTGCAAAATCCTCATCCTTGTGATCCAGGTGCTCTCGGGAGCCTATAGGTCTACCTGCTGAGTCATTAACAGCCATTTCCTGGGCCTCCCTGGTTCTACCTAGTGTGGAGAGGGGATTTCGTCGCTGATTATGTATACAGTATATATGGTCCGTCTCTAGGGTATTTTCTTGCTAGAGCATTGTCACTGTCACTTCCCTCTGCTAATCCTCAGTGACTTATTATTATTATTATTATTATTATTATTATTATTATTATTATTAAAATCTAAGACAATATAAAGGAGAATGAAAAGATGATTTGCTCCCTGTGATCTCGGTGTAAAACATGCACCCAGAATATGTCTTTCCTCTATTACCAAGAAAAAAAAGAAAAAAAAAAGTTTCAGTCATGCCACTCTTTCCAGATGTCTACAGTACTACAGACGACAACATTAGATATCCTAAAACTCTGAACTGAAATCCTGAGTAGAATTTGATCAATGCTGAGATATCTTACACACTGAGCACAATGTCATTATCTCAAAGTCTTTTTCTCCACAAAGTCCATGAATTCTCCAAAATAGAACAGAATAGCAAATTTAACCGTGTCAGTCAATGGTGTAGAAGGAAGAGAGGACGAAAAGGCAAAGGCCAATATGAAAAATAAATGATTAAGTTTCTAAAAAGAAAACCGAAGCACCATGCATGTTTAAGTTGATCTAGATTCCTGATAGAGTTTCTTTCCAATAGTTCGACGATTGTGTTACAGTAGAAAATACTCACTGACAGGGCTGAGATGTACTTACTTTGGATCTATGAGAGTTTAATAAATGATTTAATTCTATATATTAAAAAGGCTTTTATTAACAGCAATAAACCGTCAGTTTTTATTTAGTTTCTACCCATTTGTCTCTTCAGCTATCCGTTAAACAATGAACATTTTGGACTCTAGATATTCCACTCAATATTGTGCAAACTCATGCAACGTTTCTGTCTATAAATTACAATTTGAGGCAACAGAATCTAGATTCTAGATACGTGTTTGTTGAAACGTGTTGGTGGATGGTGTTTGTAGGGTGGCATATTGAAGAATAAATTCCATTTACTGATTTTCCACGTCAGAGAATTATGTAATTTGGCTCAGATTATTCTCTCTCTCTCTCTCTCTCTCTCTCTCTCTCTCTCTCTCTCTCTCTCTCTCTCTCTCTCTCTCTCTCTCTCTCTCTCTCTCTCATACACACGCATTCATAAAATTATACACACATGATTTATTAATTTGTATATGTATTTCTAAATCTCATTCTGAATACTTCTCACGATGTATTTAACAATCTATTTTCAACGTAATTTAGCATTTTCTTATGCATCGTCTTTTGCATTCTTTCCTCCAATTTATTACTTGAGTAAATCATAGGAAGTTTTATGACTTTTAAGTGATGTACAGTATATTCAGGTACTGTTTACGCATTTATTAGCAATTAAGAAGACAACATTAACGATACTTTTTCGGCTATAATAATTTTGGTACTCGGCTTAGATTATGTTATATCAGGTTTTTCTCTTTGATTTTCGTAACTTCTTAAAAAACAATCCTTTTATGTCAATATACATTCCACGCATAATCAAACGTTAAAGAAAATTTCATTTTTACAAAACTAGATAAAAAAATATTTATATTTAATCATTATACTGTATAATGTAATAACAAACCATGACGTAATATAGGCTACATCTTTTATAAACTGTTATTTTGCCATTTTTTTTTTTTTTTTATATTTGTAACGTTAGTTTTGCATGGTATATTTCTATGTGAAAAAGCTACAGCACATTTGTGTCAAGCATTTCGAAATTTCGAATATTTCTGTCTCAAATAAATGAGTTTGTTAAACTCCAAACGTTTCAAATGATCGTTGTCACTGATTACCGAAAGAATCTTGGTTATTTGAAAATGGAAGTTGTAAAACTGGAAATGAAAATTCAAATCTCTTCTTAGCAACCCTTTTTATTAAAATGTTGATTATTAATATCAATGCATAAGGAAAAAATAATTTTCTGTTTTCATTTATTGGTAAACAAAATTTAAAATAATTCAGGAAATTCTAGCCATTCCAGATTCGATTCATCTTTACCACTCAATACATGGACGAAATAACTTTTTTTTTCTTTTCATTTATTGGTAAACAAAATGTAAAATAATTCAAGAATATCTAACCATTGTAGATTCGATACTTCTTTAACACAGAAAATCTTGTCTCCTAATCAGAGGAAACAAACAAACATACAACACAAAGAAAAGATTCAGGAAGTTCTTGTTTCCCCTAACATTTTCAAGCTTTGCTTAGTCTCGGCTCCTCGACAAAAATAGAAATAAAATACCTCAAGGAAACAAGAAACAGAAAAATAAAGTGAAACCTGATTGTAAAAGGAAAAAATTCTTATTCTATTTCACCATAAATAATTAGATGATTAAATATTTCTACGTGCGATGGAAACCAAATCTCTGTGTTCTCAAAATCAGGTTTATTTGTTTATGTAAATAAAAAAATATTCAAATAAACAGAGATATATTTCCATTAAAAGAAATTAATTGGTTCTGTATATTAGAAATGTATAGGGGAAATGTAATAGGCAGCTTCTTTTGAAAAGATGAGTAGAAACAATTGAAGGAAATTGAAAATATTATGTAAATCGGTACTTAATCTTCGCCTGAGTGAGAGATAATTAGTTATAATATCTAAAACTTTTGATTGTCCGTGAATGATTGCGCCATAATATGTTAGCCCTCAATGCAAATTAATTAATAGTATGATATATTTATGAAGACCTCTCTCTCTCTCTCTCTCTCTCTCTCTCTCTCTCTCTCTCTCTCTCTCTCTCTCTCTCTCTCTCTCTCTCTATGAGAGGAAGGCAAGTAGTTTTCTCCACATAAGCAAGTGATTATGATATGCCCTTAATTCGTTAAATACTTCTGTCCTCAAGCTCATATTCTACAAGTAATTGTATCACTTTCATCATACTTTTACAATATATCTTTTTCAAAGTTTTCTCTCACAGACCAACCCGTCCTTATAATACCCAGAAACCACTGATATATTTATAACATCCCATTTCCTTTCCCCCTTAGAATTATATATATATATATATATATATATATATATATATATATATATATATATATATATATATATATATGTGTGTGTGTGTGTGTGTGTGTGTGTGTGCGTGCGTGTGTGTATATCCTCCATTGCTCCATTGACACTAATGATAAAAACATTCCCAAAACTTTAAAAAAAAAAAGGATTGGGAATTATATCCAGAACCTTGCTCCATTCATCCACCAATAAATATAAGTTTTACCAATAAAAAAAAAAACCCTTATGAGATCACATTAGAAGCAGAAATATGTGGCTTTTTCGAAATGAAGTTTTCCCATTGCCATTCTTCTCAAAATTATTTTGCTCATCCTCTTCTTCCATTGTCTGATAGCTTAATGCCGGCTACATTTCGTTCTCTTTATAGTCGCTGCTTCTGTTCCTGAGAGAGAGAGAGAGAGAGAGAGAGAGAGAGAGAGAGAGAGAGAGAGAGAGAGAGAGAGAGAGAGAGAGAGAGAGAGAGAGAGAATTCAAATGCATTCCCCAGGACACGCAGACGCTATTTCGTGCTTAATTGCTTTTGGAAGATCCTCGTTTGCTTTCCAATCAGCCATCAGGATTTTTTTCATCTTAATTATCTTATTGAGAAGCTATCAGGTACTGCTGTGAAATCCTGTCATTATACCTTTAGTGTTCTTTTTTAATGTTCAATATTTGATTGCAATCAACTTTGATCGACTTGTATGAAATATTATAGTTTTTTCTTACTTCGGTGATATTAAATCAAGAGTTTTTATGTAAAATTGAAAGTAAAATCAGTTCAAAAATTCATTGAATAATATATATATATATATATATATATGTATATATATATATATATATATATATATATATATATATATATTTATATATATATATATATATATATATATATATATATATATATATATATATTTATATATATATATATATATATATATATATATATATATATATATATATATATATATATATATATATATATTCGAACTATTAAGACGTCATTGTAGTAATTATTTGTAAGGACAAATATCTTATTGGAAATGAAGTTATCTGTATCAGACTCGATACAGACACCCATGAACATATGTTTATATGTATAAATATGTCAACCAACACTTATTAACATGCCAAGTTAGAGAGAGAGAGAGAGAGAGAGAGAGAGAGAGAGAGAGAGAGAGAGAGAGAGAGAGAGAGAGAGAGAGAGAGAGGTGGGGAATGGTTCCTATTTTCAAAGTTTATGACCTTGAATTTCAGGAAAGAAATCCTGTTTCTTGAAACTGAGTTATTACTTAGAATGTCTATTTATTCATTTATTTTTATATTTCTTTATATATGTATCGTAATGTCAGTTAATTCCCTATATTACAGTATGCGTTGTTTAAAGCAGCATGTTAGTCTTTTCTTGGTGTCGTTCATATGATCAATCACCTCAAACTAAGGTCAGTTGCCCAGTCCTCGACCTTCGCCCTTCAGTCCTTGACCTTCGACCTTCAGTCCTTGACCTTCAACCTTCAGTCCCTAGGCTAACCTTCGAACTTCTCTGTCTTTCTATTATAGATTTCCTAATCTAAAGTTATTGATCTGGTTTTTTACTTTAGTAAATAACTAATTCTTGTTCTCTCCTCTGCTTTCAGAGAAAAGCTATACCAGTCTCAAGCGATCAATTTTTTTTTACAATAGAATGCTTTTCATTAACAATAATAATAATATTAATGATGATTATATTGTTAACATATACTGTATGCTTTTTAAAGATGTGTGTTTTATGAAATTAATGTAAATATATTTTTTTATATCAACTCAGAATTATTATTATTATTATTGTTATTATTATTATTATTATTATTATTATTATTATTATTAGTAGTAGTAGTAGTAGTAGTAGTAGTAGTAGTAGTAGTTTAGTTTTGGTAGTGGTATTAGCAGCAGCTCCCTCTAATAAATTTTTCATAAAAAAATTTCCTCTATATGCCTCCATCCCTCTGTATCTATCTATCTATCTATATGTGTCTATCAATTGAGCTATTAGCCAAATTTATGAAAGATCATTTTTAGCATATTCAAATACGCGGTGTTTCTCGGCGCCCGAACCTCAAGAAATAAAAGCAAACTTAATCTCCTCGAGAAAAAAAAAAATATCTAACCAGAGACACTCTTTCCTTGGCGCAGAACTGCATCCCTTCTATCCTACAGCCAGTTCACAAACTCCAAACGCAACTGTTATGACGCGATTTACTCCATTGCATACCGTCCGGTACACCCTGATCAATCGGTTATGGGTTTTTTCCCCTCTCCGATAGAATTGCATCACCTCGTTCAAGTTGTCTTGTTTCCAAAAATGATTCTTCATCGGAGGTTTCCCTTCATTCAAGGAGCTCGGGAACTAGATCGATGTGCATTGATGTTGGAGACCCACTTGACACTTTCTGTTGCATTGAAGTAAATTTACTTGTATTGCTTACAGTATTTAGAATATGAATGTCATACTTATTGCTCACAGTGCATTTGTTTACATTCAAGTCTCTTGGTATTATTATGCGTATGTTACTTTACTATTTTTTTTTCTGAAAACTCTCATTACAGTTTCTATAGTATTGTATAGCAACCGATTTACCTCTATAACTTATTCCATTTACAAATTTTCTAATTAAGATAGCATCTCGATACTGTGCTTATGATATTCATGAAAAACAACCAGATAGTACTTTTGATAATGAAAATAAAATGCAAATATTTATGCTAGATATAGAGACGTGAAAGAACCGCCATATTTTTTTTTTTTTTCAAAAAAAATAAGAATGATTTATGTTGAAATCTTAAAAAAGAAAAAAATCCTCTAAAGCTCATAAAGGTAGAAAAATATTATTTTTGAATGACATTTATAAAAAAAAAAGTCACTTTGAACGAATTTCATCGCTCACCTCTTTTCTTAGACTCCAATAAAATGTAAATGTAGCCACAAATAGATTTCTTCCATTCTATTTGGCTTCTTCATAAAAGAACAAGCTCACTCAGCAGTCCTTTGCCCCGAGTCCTATTTAATGGGTCTTTTCTCTCAAGTGTAAACTTTTTTTCTATTCATTTATATCATTTTATACACATATTAAATTGATGTATATATATATATATATATATATATATATATATATATATGTATATATATATATATATATATATATATATATATATATATATATATATATATATATATATTATAAGTGTGTGTGTGTGTGTGTGTGCATGATGGAATTGTTCTGCACCACATCCTTGAGGACTGGCCCTAAGGTCCTATAAAAAGGGGTCACTTCTTTACCCCACTATCGAAAGGAAAACACTAAATATAATGTCTTTTTTTATCGCCGTGTACCTTCTAACATGTACATCCTTTGTCCTCAAACTTCAATAGGTCGCTAAACTAAAGATATGAAGGACAAGCTTCTAGATTAACGGAAGAGATACCGGTGGTGAAGGGAGGGGGAGTTACTTTAAGAGTTTCAGTTCTATGGTTAGGGTACAAATACGTACTGGAACATTAGCTCATTGTAATTAAATTATTCCTGAATAGACAGTCGAGTTCACAAAGAGTAAATAAAGTTTGCAGTGATTTTGAACGAATTATTAACTTAGTTCCTTTAAACACTATTATGTTTACAACTAATGGGAGAAATGTTGGTTTCCTCCTCTCGAGTGTTGCACTGTTTCTCTTTTAACATAATCAAGTTTACAAAATGTTGGGTAAAATAGTTTTGGTTCTTTTCTCGTGGTAATGTCGGACTTCGGGTGGGGAAGGAGGTAAACATCTTCTGTCTCAGTTTCTGTAAGATGAAGTTGTGAGGCTTGCCAATGGATGCGTTCATTGGCCATGACGAACAAAATGGTGTCGTGTCTGGAATGAGGAGACACAATTGAGTAGAAATGCCAAGAAATGGTGTTCTTAAGATTTGAAAACTAGGGGTTAGGAAATTTAGGTTGAGGGAATGCAGGTGTCAAAGGAATGGTAATCCGATTACAAAGAAAAAAAAAACCTTAAAGCAGATTGTTGTAATCTTTTACTTGAAAGGATTGGATTGTTCTTTTTAATCTCTCATGGAAAAGGGTCAGGTAAAGATTTACAGAAGATAAACTGTGTCAAAGGTGTTGGTCCTTGAAAAGGTTAGGGATTAAGAGTAAGTACCAGCGGGTGACCTCATATACATGGTTGAAATTCAAGTAGAAATTTACGAGGGATAACTACGTCAGATGATTTGGCTTTCGAAAAGGTTAGAGATTTAATTAAAGCATTAGCGAGAGTCTTGAGAATGCAAGTGACTTATTAGTAAGTGTCTTTTCAAGTAAGTTTAATGGTATATGCTGGAGGCGTAACTTAGCCACACATGTTTTTCTCGGAGATCTGGCCTTCCTACCGGCTTAAGAAGTTAAGGGTAGACTGGTCACGTTAATCCCCTTTGGGATTTTGAGATTCAGGTGTCGTTTGAGGAAGCAATTCTATATAAGCATGGGGGGGGGGGGAGTCGGTTAATCTGGCAGTTAGCAATACGGATATGGATATAAAAGTGCAACATGTTTAAAAAGAGAAGGGTTGAAATGGTATTCATTTTGATACCAACACAAATATATAGGGCTAAGGATTATAGACGTGAATTTCAGTCTCAGCCGAATAATATACTGATAAAAATTTTCACTTGTTAGTAGGACACTTATTCTAATGAATTCAATACTTATCATATGAGTTCTTATTACCAGATTTTATTCGAAATCCTTGTAAGATTTCGGACAATATATATACAGTATATATATATATATATATATATATATATATATATATATATATGTGTGTG
>NC_090735.1:43029138-43041638 GCF_036898095.1 Palaemon carinicauda | reverse complement strand
AAAATAGGCTTATTGAGAAAGTCTTTCAAGATTTTCGGTGATCAATCTATTCTGAAGAAGTGTTTTAATTCTTTCATTCTACCTTGTTTTGAGTATTGTTCTCCTGTCTGGTCTTCAGCTGCTGATTCTCATTTTAATTTGTTGGACAGAAACTTACGGTCTATTAAATTTCTTATTCCTGATCTAGATATTAATCTCTGGCACCGTCGTTCAATTAGTTCATTATGCATGTTGCATAAGATTTTTCATAACTCTGACCATCCTTTACATTCAGATCTCCCTGGACAATTCTATCCTGTTCGTAATACTAGGCAGGCAGTTAATTCTAATAGCCAGGCCTTCTCCATCACGGGGCTCAATACTACGCAGTACTCAAGAAGTTTTATTCCAGCTGTTACCAAGTTGTGGAATGATCTTCCTAATCGGGTGGTTGAATCAGTAGAACTTCAAAAGTTCAAAGTTGGAGCAAATGCTTTTTTGTTGACCAGGCGGACATGAGTCTTTTTATAGTTTATTTATGACATATTTGTTTTTGATGTTGTTAATAGTTTATATATGACATGTCTGTTTTGACGTTGTTACTTATTTTAGCATGATTTATTGTTAATTTGTTCTCTTCAGTTATTTTTCTTTATTTCCTTTCCTCACTGGGCTATTTTTCCCTGTTGGAGCCCCTGGGCTTATAGCATCTTGCTTTTCCAACTAGGGTTGTAGCTTGGATAGTAATAATAATAATAATAATAATAATAATAATAATAATAATATACATATATATGTATAATTATATATACATATATATATATATATATATATATATATATATATATATATATATATATATATATTAATATGTATATATATATATATATATATATATATATATATATATATATATATATATATATATATATATATATATATATATACATATATATATATATATATATATATATATATATATATATATATATATATATGTGTGTGTGTGTGTATATGTTTAAATGTATATGTCTCTATATATACATAAACACACGCACACACACACACACACATATATATATATATATATATATATATATATATATATATAATATATATATATATATATATATATATATATATACACACATATATATGTATATATATATATATATATATATATATATATATATATAAATATATATGTATGTACATGTATATATGTATATGTCTGTATATATACATAAACACTCTCACACACACACAAACACACACACACATATATATATATATATATATATATATATATATATATATATATATATATATATATATATATATATATATATAATAGGACTTTCTGAAATGCGTTTGCTAACCTTGTGGTGTTCGTACTATTGCATGTAACACTTTAAAGTAAACTAACACTGCCTAGGTCCTCAAAGTGCATAAGAGAATCCACCATGGACGTTAGCTGTGTTTGTTTGTTTGTTTAAACTTATTTATCATACGGCATGGATCTACAAATATACAAAGTACCGACACAATTGAACACGATTTCTCATAATCCTTGTTACGATACTTACATTACTCTTAGAAAGAAACATACCAATTATATGAGATATGAACCCAATAAAAATAAAATCAATTTCATATATCAGGAAAGATATTTCTTGTGTTATATAAAAGAGAAGGCGGCAAGGGAGTTATATCGTCATAATATAAAAGTTTTACGTCGATTCTTATAATTCTCTTCAGTTCCCTGAAAGACACAGTAATGGGCAATATTTTGGTTCGGTAACTTTAAACTTGAACCCAAATTACAAAAATATTACCCTGGCCAAAGGAATGTTCTGGTTTTTCTTTAAAGTTCTCTATACTACGACAATTGTCTGTTCGAACTATATTCTAACATTTAGAAATGATATCTGGATATAACTTGCCTTATACCTACTGTAAAAATTTTGAACATGATCATACGATCTAAAAATTTTGTTCTCAGTAACTACTACTGTACAAAATTATATAAACATATATGGGTCCTGTCAAATATATCATCGGTTTTTGTTTTTCTTAAGCGGAATGTTTTTAAAGTTGGCGTATAATTCCTTAATTTAGGTTTATAATTTTCTCAATTTCTTTTATGAATTAAGACGACAACAGAGATTACTCTCTCTCTCTCTCTCTCTCTCTCTCTCTCTCTCTCTCTCTCTCTCTCTCTCTCTCTCTCTCTCTCTCTCTCTCTCTCTCTTATTGGCCAAAACCGAAACAGTTTTTTAGCAAAGGATGAGAAAGCCGTAAAATTTGTTGGAGAAAGACATGGCCATCATTTTTCATATAACAGCACTGAAAATGACGATGTTCTGATAAAAGATATGAAGAGATTTCCTTATATATATCACTTCTGCGAGTATACTGTTCGGAATAATGTATTTTATTATATCTAATTACCTGATATTGGCAATAAACATTGGACTTTATCAAATGCATAATATACAGGCATTTAATTATTGCTTAATTTTGAGTTTTTAATTGATACAAAGAATTCTTGAATATTTAGCAAATATTTAAAATTGTTTAAATGTCTTCAGGCCGAAGAATCCGAACAATTTTAATAAGCATAGCACATATTGTACTACATAATATCTTTTAAATAGGGAATGAATATAACATCAATGTATTACTGAAAGGTAATATACCAGCGTTTATTATTCAAATGAGATACTCAGGGTCAAGTAACACAGTAGTATATATTGATATATACAAAAGGAGTTCCCGTCTTTCTTCTTGACAATTGCAATGATCTTCCAAAGTTCTTAGAATGTAAGGAACCCTTTAGTATTCTTGAATGAGATTAATCCCTTTGGCATCTGGCAACTAATCGAGTATGAAGTCACATATTATTATTATTATTATTATTATTATTATTATTATTATTAGCTAAGCTACACCCTAATTAGAAAAGCTGGATGTTATAAGCCTAAGGGCTCCACGGAGAAATAATAGCCCAGTGAGGAAAGAAAATAAGGAAATAAGTAAATTACAAGAAAAGTAATGAACAAATAAAATAAGATATTTTAAAACGGTTAGAAGAATAAAACAAAGTTTTTATATATGAACTATAAAAGGAGACTTATGTTAACCTGTTCAACATAAAAACTTCTGCTGCAAAGTGGAACTTTTGAAGTTCCATCAATTCAACTACCTGATTATGAAGATCATTCCACAAATCGTCTAGAATATTGTATAGCATTTAGCCTCGTGATCGAGCAGGCATGACTATTATAATTAATTGCATTCCTTGTATTACGAACAGGATGGTAATGTCCAGAAACATCTGAATGTAAAGGATGGTCAGAATTATGAAAATTCTTATGCAACATGCATATCGAACAAAAGGAACTACGGTGCCAGAGATTAATATCTAGATCAGGGAAAAGAAATTTGATAGATCGTACGTTTCCTTTATTATAGATTGCATACCTGAAAACGACGAACGATTTCATCTCTTTCAGTGTACAGTGAACTGCCATCTTGGTTGTGTAGAATTTAGACATTTAAATTATTTTTAGAAATATTAATGGTTTTACTGCTTTACTTCCTTAGAGGTTGTTTATGATGCCATGACAAAGGCTAGTGTGAATTGGTGTCGTGCCCAGCATAATGCAAATACAGCAACGCAAGAAACGTACGTATCTTGCTCAGAAGCTACACCTTATGTGGCTAATTTCATCAGACATTAAATATGATGACCAAATGTTAGGCAAGTCTATGATGACCAAATGTTAGGCAAGTCCATTCTTAAAAAAAAAAAAAAAAAAAAAAAAAAAAAAAAAAAAAAAAAAAAAAAAAAAAAAAACAGAAAAAAAACACTGACTTATCGTTGAAAAATTAAAACTCAAAATCAGATGAACTTCTTTATTATTAAAAAAAAAAAAAAAAAAAAAAAAAAAACAACGTAGTAGTAGCCTATCGGGAATATCCCTGGCTAGCGGTCTGCTGGACTGTACTTCGAGACCCACTCATTCTCGATAGCATTTTTATAGTTTGCAAAATCCTCATCCTTGTGATCCAGGTGCTCTCGGGAGCCTATAGGTCTACCTGCTGAGTCATTAACAGCCATTTCCTGGGCCTCCCTGGTTCTACCTAGTGTGGAGAGGGGATTTCGTCGCTGATTATGTATACAGTATATATGGTCCGTCTCTAGGGTATTTTCTTGCTAGAGCATTGTCACTGTCACTTCCCTCTGCTAATCCTCAGTGACTTATTATTATTATTATTATTATTATTATTATTATTATTATTATTATTATTATTATTATTATTATTATTATTATTAAAATCTAAGACAATATAAAGGAGAATGAAAAGATGATTTGCTCCCTGTGATCTCGGTGTAAAACATGCACCCAGAATATGTCTTTCCTCTATTACCAAGAAAAAAAAGAAAAAAAAAAGTTTCAGTCATGCCACTCTTTCCAGATGTCTACAGTACTACAGACGACAACATTAGATATCCTAAAACTCTGAACTGAAATCCTGAGTAGAATTTGATCAATGCTGAGATATCTTACACACTGAGCACAATGTCATTATCTCAAAGTCTTTTTCTCCACAAAGTCCATGAATTCTCCAAAATAGAACAGAATAGCAAATTTAACCGTGTCAGTCAATGGTGTAGAAGGAAGAGAGGACGAAAAGGCAAAGGCCAATATGAAAAATAAATGATTAAGTTTCTAAAAAGAAAACCGAAGCACCATGCATGTTTAAGTTGATCTAGATTCCTGATAGAGTTTCTTTCCAATAGTTCGACGATTGTGTTACAGTAGAAAATACTCACTGACAGGGCTGAGATGTACTTACTTTGGATCTATGAGAGTTTAATAAATGATTTAATTCTATATATTAAAAAGGCTTTTATTAACAGCAATAAACCGTCAGTTTTTATTTAGTTTCTACCCATTTGTCTCTTCAGCTATCCGTTAAACAATGAACATTTTGGACTCTAGATATTCCACTCAATATTGTGCAAACTCATGCAACGTTTCTGTCTATAAATTACAATTTGAGGCAACAGAATCTAGATTCTAGATACGTGTTTGTTGAAACGTGTTGGTGGATTGTGTTTGTAGGGTGGCATATTGAAGAATAAATTCCATTTACTGATTTTCCACGTCAGAGAATTATGTAATTTGGCTCAGATTATCTCTCTCTCTCTCTCTCTCTCTCTCTCTCTCTCTCTCTCTCTCTCTCTCTCTCTCTCTCTCTCTCTCTCTCTCTCATACACACGCATTCATAAAATTATACACACATGATTTATTAATTTGTATATGTATTTCTAAATCTCATTCTGAATACTTCTCACGATGTATTTAACAATCTATTTTCAACGTAATTTAGCATTTTCTTATGCATCGTCTTTTGCATTCTTTCCTCCAATTTATTACTTGAGTAAATCATAGGAAGTTTTATGACTTTTAAGTGATGTACAGTATATTCAGGTACTGTTTACGCATTTATTAGCAATTAAGAAGACAACATTAAAGATACTTTCTCGGCTATAATAATTTTGGTACTCGGCTTAGATTATGTTATATCAGGTTTTTCTCTTTGATTTTCGTAACTTCTTAAAAAACAATCCTTTTATGTCAATATACATTCCACGCATAATCAAACGTTAAAGAAAATTTCATTTTTACAAAACTAGATAAAAAAATATTTATATTTAATCATTATACTGTATAATGTAATAACAAACCATGACGTAATATAGGCTACATCTTTTATAAACTGTTATTTTGCCATTTTTTTTTTTTTATATTTGTAACGTTAGTTTTGCATGGTATATTTCTATGTGAAAAAGCTACAGCACATTTGTGTCAAGCATTTCGAAATTTCGAATATTTCTGTCTCAAATAAATGAGTTTGTTAAACTCCAAACGTTTCAAATGATCGTTGTCACTGATTACCGAAAGAATCTTGGTTATTTGAAAATGGAAGTTGTAAAACTGGAAATGAAAATTCAAATCTCTTCTTAGCAACCCTTTTTATTAAAATGTTGATTATTAATATCAATGCATAAGGAAAAAATAATTTTCTGTTTTCATTTATTGGTAAACAAAATTTAAAATAATTCAGGAAATTCTAGCCATTCCAGATTCGATTCATCTTTACCACTCAATACATGGACGAAATAACTTTTTTTTTCTTTTCATTTATTGGTAAACAAAATGTAAAATAATTCAAGAATATCTAACCATTGTAGATTCGATACTTCTTTAACACAGAAAATCTTGTCTCCTAATCAGAGGAAACAAACAAACATACAACACAAAGAAAAGATTCAGGAAGTTCTTGTTTCCCCTAACATTTTCAAGCTTTGCTTAGTCTCGGCTCCTCGACAAAAATAGAAATAAAATACCTCAAGGAAACAAGAAACAGAAAAATAAAGTGAAACCGGATTGTAAAAGGAAAAAATTCTTATTCTATTTCACCATAAATAATTAGATGATTAAATATTTCTACGTGCGATGGAAACCAAATCTCTGTGTTCTCAAAATCAGGTTTATTTGTTTATGTAAATAAAAAAATATTCAAATAAACAGAGATATATTTCCATTAAAAGAAATTAATTGGTTCTGTATATTAGAAATGTATAGGGGAAATGTAATAGGCAGCTTCTTTTGAAAAGATGAGTAGAAACAATTGAAGGAAATTGAAAATATTATGTAAATCGGTACTTAATCTTCGCCTGAGTGAGAGATAATTAGTTATAATATCTAAAACTTTTGATTGTCCGTGAATGATTGCGCCATAATATGTTAGCCCTCAATGCAAATTACTTAATAGTATGATATATTTATGAAGACTCTCTCTCTCTCTCTCTCTCTCTCTCTCTCTCTCTCTCTCTCTCTCTCTCTCTCTCTCTCTCTCTATGAGAGGAAGGCAAGTAGTTTTCTCCACATAAGCAAGTGATTATGATATGCCCTTAATTCGTTAAATACTTCTGTCCTCAAGCTCATATTCTACAAGTAATTGTATCACTTTCATCATACTTTTACAATATATCTTTTTTCAAAGTTTTCTCTCACAGATCAACCCGTCCTTATAATACCCAGAAACCACTGATATATTTATAACATCCCATTTCCTTTCCCCCTTAGAATTATATATATATATATATATATATATATATATATATATATATATATATATATATATATATATATGTGTGTGTGTGTGTGTGTGTGTGTGTGTGTGTGCGTGCGTGTGTGTATATCCTCCATTGCTCCATTGACACTAATGATAAAAACATTCCCAAAACTTTAAAAAAAAAAGGATTGGGAATTATATCCAGAACCTTGCTCCATTCATCCACCAATAAATATAAGTTTTACCAATAAAAAAAAACCCTTATGAGATCACATTAGAAGCAGAAATATGTGGCTTTTTCGAAATGAAGTTTTCCCATTGCCATTCTTCTCAAAATTATTTTGCTCATCCTCTTCTTCCATTGTCTGATAGCTTAATGCCGGCTACATTTCGTTCTCTTTATAGTCGCTGCTTCTGTTCCTGAGAGAGAGAGAGAGAGAGAGAGAGAGAGAGAGAGAGAGAGAGAGAGAGAGAGAGAGAGAATTCAAATGCATTCCCCAGGACACGCAGACGCTATTTCGTGCTTAATTGCTTTTGGAAGATCCTCGTTTGCTTTCCAATCAGCCATCAGGATTTTTTTCATCTTAATTATCTTATTGAGAAGCTATCAGGTACTGCTGTGAAATCCTGTCATTATACCTTTAGTGTTCTTTTTTAATGTTCAATATTTGATTGCAATCAACTTTGATCGACTTGTATGAAATATTATAGTTTTTTCTTACTTCGGTGATATTAAATCAAGAGTTTTTATGTAAAATTGAAAGTAAAATCAGTTCAAAAATTCATTGAATAATATATATATATATATATATATATATATATATATATATATATATATATATATATATATATATATATATATATATATGTATATATATATATATATATATATTCGAACTATTAAGACGTCATTGTAGTAATTATTTGTAAGGACAAATATCTTATTGGAAATGAAGTTATCTGTATCAGACTCGATACAGACACCCATGAACATATGTTTATATGTATAAATATGTCAACCACCACTTATTAACATGCCAAGTTAGAGAGAGAGAGAGAGAGAGAGAGAGAGAGAGAGAGAGAGAGAGAGAGAGAGAGAGAGAGAGAGAGAGAGAGAGGTGGGGAATGGTTCCTATTTTCAAAGTTTATGACCTTGAATTTCAGGAAAGAAATCCTGTTTCTTGAAACCGAGTTATTACTTAGAATGTCTATTTATTCATTTATTTTTATATTTCTTTATATATGTATCGTAATGTCAGTTAATTCCCTATATTACAGTATGCGTTGTTTAAAGCAGCATGTTAGTCTTTTCTTGGTGTCGTTCATATGATCAATCACCTCAAACTAAGGTCAGTTGCCCAGTCCTCGACCTTCGCCCTTCAGTCCTTGACCTTCGACCTTCAGTCCTTGACCTTCAACCTTCAGTCCCTAGGCTAACCTTCGAACTTCTCTGTCTTTCTATTATACATTTCTTAATCTAAAGTTATTGATCTGGTTTTTTACTTTAGTAAATAACTAATTCTTGTTCTCTCCTCTGCTTTCAGAGAAAAGCTATACCAGTCTCAAGCGATCAATTTTTTTTTACAATAGAATGCTTTTCATTAACAATAATAATAATATTAATGATGATTATATTGTTAACATATACTGTATGCTTTTTAAAGATGTGTGTTTTATGAAATTAATGTAAATATATTTTTTTATATCAACTCAGAATTATTATTATTATTATTGTTATTATTATTATTATTATTATTATTATTATTATTATTATTATTATTATTATTATTATTAGTAGTAGTAGTAGTAGTAGTAGTAGTAGTTTAGTTTTGGTAGTGGTATTAGCAGCAGCTCCCTCTAATAAATTTTTCATAAAAAAATTTCCTCTATATACCTCCATCCCTCTGTATCTATCTATCTATCTATATGTGTCTATCAATTGAGCTATTAGCCAAATTTATGAAAGATCATTTTTAGCATATTCAAATACGCGGTGTTTCTCGGCGCCCGAACCTCAAGAAATAAAAGCAAACTTAATCTCCTCGAGAAAAAAAAAAATATCTAACCAGAGACACTCTTTCCTTGGCGCAGAACTGCATCCCTTCTATCCTACAGCCAGTTCACAAACTCCAAACGCAACTGTTATGACGCGATTTACTCCATTGCATACCGTCCGGTACACCCTGATCAATCGGTTATGGGTTTTTTCCCCTCTCCGATAGAATTGCATCACCTCGTTCAAGTTGTCTTGTTTCCAAAAATGATTCTTCATCGGAGGTTTCCCTTCATTCAAGGAGCTCGGGAACTAGATCGATGTGCATTGATGTTGGAGACCCACTTGACACTTTCTGTTGCATTGAAGTAAATTTACTTGTATTGCTTACAGTATTTAGAATATGAATGTCATACTTATTGCTCACAGTGCATTTGTTTACATTCAAGTCTCTTGGTATTATTATGCGTATGTTACTTTACTATTTTTTTTTCTGAAAACTCTCATTACAGTTTCTATAGTATTGTATAGCAACCGATTTACCTCTATAACTTATTCCATTTACAAATTTTCTAATTAAGATAGCATCTCGATACTGTGCTTATGATATTCATGAAAAACAACCAGATAGTACTTTTGATAATGAAAATAAAATGCAAATATTTATGCTAGATATAGAGACGTGAAAGAACCGCCATATTTTTTTTTTTTTTCAAAAAAAATAAGAATGATTTATGTTGAAATCTTAAAAAAGAAAAAAATCCTCTAAAGCTCATAAAGGTAGAAAAATATTATTTTTGAATGACATTTATAAAAAAAAGTCACTTTGAACGAATTTCATCGCTCACCTCTTTTCTTAGACTCCAATAAAATGTAAATGTAGCCACAAATAGATTTCTTCCATTCTATTTGGCTTCTTCATAAAAGAACAAGCTCACTCAGCAGTCCTTTGCCCCGAGTCCTATTTAATGGGTCTTTTCTCTCAAGTGTAAACCTTTTTTCTATTCATTTATATCATTTTATACACATATTAAATTGATGTATATATATATATATATATATATATATATATATATATATATATATATATATATATATATATATATATTATATATATATATATATATATATATATATATATATATATGTGTGTGTGTGTGTGTGTGTGTGCATGATGGAATTGTTCTGCACCACATCCTTGAGGACTGGCCCTAAGGTCCTATAAAAAGGGGTCACTTCTTTACCCCACTATCGAAAGGAAAACACTAAATATAATGTCTTTTTTTATCGCCGTGTACCTTCTAACATGTACATCCTTTGTCCTCAAACTTCAATAGGTCGCTAAACTAAAGATATGAAGGACAAGCTTCTAGATTAACGGAAGAGATACCGGTGGTGAAGGGAGGGGGAGTTACTTTAAGAGTTTCAGTTCTATGGTTAGGGTACAAATACGTACTGGAACATTAGCTCATTGTAATTAAATTATTCCTGAATAGACAGTCGAGTTCACAAAGAGTAAATAAAGTTTGCAGTGATTTTGAACGAATTATTAACTTAGTTCCTTTAAACACTATTATGTTTACAACTAATGGGAGAAATGTTGGTTTCCTCCTCTTGAGTGTTGCACTGTTTCTCTTTTAACATAATCAAGTTTACAAAATGTTGGGTAAAATAGTTTTGGTTCTTTTCTCGTGGTAATGTCGGACTTCGGGTGGGGAAGGAGGTAAACATCTTCTGTCTCAGTTTCTGTAAGATGAAGTTGTGAGGCTTGCCAATGGATGCGTTCATTGGCCATGACGAACAAAATGGTGTCGTGTCTGGAATGAGGAGACACAATTGAGTAGAAATGCCAAGAAATGGTGTTCTTAAGATTTGAAAACTAGGGGTTAGGAAATTTAGGTTGAGGGAATGCAGGTGTCAAAGGAATGGTAATCCGATTACAAAGAAAAAAAAAACCTTAAAGCAGATTGTTGTAATCTTTTACTTGAAAGGATTGGATTGTTCTTTTTAATCTCTCATGGAAAAGGGTCAGGTAAAGATTTACAGAAGATAAACTGTGTCAAAGGTGTTGGTCCTTGAAAAGGTTAGGGATTAAGAGTAAGTACCAGCGGGTGACCTCATATACATGGTTGAAATTCAAGTAGAAATTTACGAGGGATAACTACGTCAGATGATTTGGCTTTCGAAAAGGTTAGAGATTTAATTAAAGCATTAGCGAGAGTCTTGAGAATGCAAGTGACTTATTAGTAAGTGTCTTTTCAAGTAAGTTTAATGGTATATGCTGGAGGCGTAACTTAGCCACACATGTTTTTCTCGGAGATCTGGCCTTCCTACCGGCTTAAGAAGTTAAGGGTAGACTGGTCACGTTAATCCCCTTTGGGATTTTGAGATTCAGGTGTCGTTTGAGGAAGCAATTCTATATAAGCATGGGGGGGGGGGGAGTCGGTTAATCTGGCAGTTAGCAATACGGATATGGATATAAAAGTGCAACATGTTAAAAAAGAGAAGGGTTGAAATGGTATTCATTTTGATACCAACACAAATATATAGGGCTAAGGATTATAGACGTGAATTTCAGTTTCAGCCGAATAATATACTGATAAAAATTTTCACTTGTTAGTAGGACACTTATTCTAATGAATTCAATACTTATCATATGAGTTCTTATTTCCGGATTTTATTCGAAATCCTTGTAAGATTTCGGACAATATATATACAGTATATATATATATATATATATATATATATATATATATATATATATATATATATATATATATATATATATATATATATGTGTGTGTGTGTGTGTGTGTGTGTGTATTTATTTTTGCATGTATTCAATTACTAATTATATAGACTTTTCTTCTTGAAGCAGCAGCGTGATATTACCCGGCTTTTGTTTATTCCCAAGTTATTTATACAAGCCAAAGTCGGGTGAATTTATTTTAAAGCTATCTGAAACAATCAATCTAGTGAATCAAACTTTGGAATTTTGTAAGCAATTAATGATTAAAGTGTGAGGATGATAAAATAGCTAAAGCTGAAAATATGGTATTTTGAAGGGTTATATGCATACGAGTATATCTTTCCCGCTCTATTATTTAAAGTGTAATTTTTGTTTGCTAAAGTATTGTTACCTACAAAGGCATTAAGAGAACATGCACACCTATCATAGAAATTATAAAAGGCAAGATAGCATGTAACTGAATACAAGAAAGCTAGAATCGCCGAGATTTTGTTTTATTACCTCCGCCAACGAAGTTGGAAGGAGGTTATGTTTTCGCCCCTGTGAGTGTGTTTCTTTGAGTGGGCGTTTGTTTGTGACCAGCTTCCTGGCCCTAATTTTGATCGTAGAGTAATGAAACTTGCAGAG
>NC_090735.1:43014138-43021638 GCF_036898095.1 Palaemon carinicauda | reverse complement strand
TATGTTAACCTGTTCAACATAAAAACTTCTGCTGCAAAGTGGAACTTTTGAAGTTCCATCAATTCAACTACCTGATTATGAAGATCATTCCACAAATCGTCTAGAATATTGTATAGCATTTAGCCTCGTGATCGAGCAGGCATGACTATTATAATTAATTGCATTCCTTGTATTACGAACAGGATGGTAATGTCCAGAAACATCTGAATGTAAAGGATGGTCAGAATTATGAAAATTCTTATGCAACATGCATATCGAACAAAAGGAACTACGGTGCCAGAGATTAATATCTAGATCAGGGAAAAGAAATTTGATAGATCGTACGTTTCCTTTATTATAGATTGCATACCTGAAAACGACGAACGATTTCATCTCTTTCAGTGTACAGTGAACTGCCATCTTGGTTGTGTAGAATTTAGACATTTAAATTATTTTTAGAAATATTAATGGTTTTACTGCTTTACTTCCTTAGAGGTTGTTTATGATGCCATGACAAAGGCTAGTGTGAATTGGTGTCGTGCCCAGCATAATGCAAATACAGCAACGCAAGAAACGTACGTATCTTGCTCAGAAGCTACACCTTATGTGGCTAATTTCATCAGACATTAAATATGATGACCAAATGTTAGGCAAGTCTATGATGACCAAATGTTAGGCAAGTCCATTCTTAAAAAAAAAAAAAAAAAAAAAAAAAAAAAAAAAAAAAAAAAAAAAAAAAAAAAACAGAAAAAAAAACACTGACTTATCGTTGAAAAATTAAAACTCAAAATCAGATGAACTTCTTTATTATTAAAAAAAAAAAAAAAAAAAAAAAAAAAAAAAAAAAAAAAAAAACAACGTAGTAGTAGCCTATCGGGAATATCCCTGGCTAGCGGTCTGCTGGACTGTACTTCGAGACCCACTCATTCTCGATAGCATTTTTATAGTTTGCAAAATCCTCATCCTTGTGATCCAGGTGCTCTCGGGAGCCTATAGGTCTACCTGCTGAGTCATTAACAGCCATTTCCTGGGCCTCCCTGGTTCTACCTAGTGTGGAGAGGGGATTTCGTCGCTGATTATGTATACAGTATATATGGTCCGTCTCTAGGGTATTTTCTTGCTAGAGCATTGTCACTGTCACTTCCCTCTGCTAATCCTCAGTGACTTATTATTATTATTATTATTATTATTATTATTATTATTATTATTATTATTATTATTATTATTATTATTATTATTAAAATCTAAGACAATATAAAGGAGAATGAAAAGATGATTTGCTCCCTGTGATCTCGGTGTAAAACATGCACCCAGAATATGTCTTTCCTCTATTACCAAGAAAAAAAAGAAAAAAAAAAGTTTCAGTCATGCCACTCTTTCCAGATGTCTACAGTACTACAGACGACAACATTAGATATCCTAAAACTCTGAACTGAAATCCTGAGTAGAATTTGATCAATGCTGAGATATCTTACACACTGAGCACAATGTCATTATCTCAAAGTCTTTTTCTCCACAAAGTCCATGAATTCTCCAAAATAGAACAGAATAGCAAATTTAACCGTGTCAGTCAATGGTGTAGAAGGAAGAGAGGACGAAAAGGCAAAGGCCAATATGAAAAATAAATGATTAAGTTTCTAAAAAGAAAACCGAAGCACCATGCATGTTTAAGTTGATCTAGATTCCTGATAGAGTTTCTTTCCAATAGTTCGACGATTGTGTTACAGTAGAAAATACTCACTGACAGGGCTGAGATGTACTTACTTTGGATCTATGAGAGTTTAATAAATGATTTAATTCTATATATTAAAAAGGCTTTTATTAACAGCAATAAACCGTCAGTTTTTATTTAGTTTCTACCCATTTGTCTCTTCAGCTATCCGTTAAACAATGAACATTTTGGACTCTAGATATTCCACTCAATATTGTGCAAACTCATGCAACGTTTCTGTCTATAAATTACAATTTGAGGCAACAGAATCTAGATTCTAGATACGTGTTTGTTGAAACGTGTTGGTGGATGGTGTTTGTAGGGTGGCATATTGAAGAATAAATTCCATTTACTGATTTTCCACGTCAGAGAATTATGTAATTTGGCTCAGATTATCTCTCTCTCTCTCTCTCTCTCTCTCTCTCTCTCTCTCTCTCTCTCTCTCTCTCTCTCTCTCTCTCTCTCTCTCTCTCATACACACGCATTCATAAAATTATACACACATGATTTATTAATTTGTATATGTATTTCTAAATCTCATTCTGAATACTTCTCACGATGTATTTAACAATCTATTTTCAACGTAATTTAGCATTTTCTTATGCATCGTCTTTTGCATTCTTTCCTCCAATTTATTACTTGAGTAAATCATAGGAAGTTTTATGACTTTTAAGTGATGTACAGTATATTCAGGTACTGTTTACGCATTTATTAGCAATTAAGAAGACAACATTAAAGATACTTTTCGGCTATAATAATTTTGGTACTCGGCTTAGATTATGTTATATCAGGTTTTTCTCTTTGATTTTCGTAACTTCTTAAAAAACAATCCTTTTATGTCAATATACATTCCACGCATAATCAAACGTTAAAGAAAATTTCATTTTTACAAAACTAGATAAAAAAATATTTATATTTAATCATTATACTGTATAATGTAATAACAAACCATGACGTAATATAGGCTACATCTTTTATAAACTGTTATTTTGCCATTTTTTTTTTTTTATATTTGTAACGTTAGTTTTGCATGGTATATTTCTATGTGAAAAAGCTACAGCACATTTGTGTCAAGCATTTCGAAATTTCGAATATTTCTGTCTCAAATAAATGAGTTTGTTAAACTCCAAACGTTTCAAATGATCGTTGTCACTGATTACCGAAAGAATCTTGGTTATTTGAAAATGGAAGTTGTAAAACTGGAAATGAAAATTCAAATCTCTTCTTAGCAACCCTTTTTATTAAAATGTTGATTATTAATATCAATGCATAAGGAAAAAATAATTTTCTGTTTTCATTTATTGGTAAACAAAATTTAAAATAATTCAGGAAATTCTAGCCATTCCAGATTCGATTCATCTTTACCACTCAATACATGGACGAAATAACTTTTTTTTTCTTTTCATTTATTGGTAAACAAAATGTAAAATAATTCAAGAATATCTAACCATTGTAGATTCGATACTTCTTTAACACAGAAAATCTTGTCTCCTAATCAGAGGAAACAAACAAACATACAACACAAAGAAAAGATTCAGGAAGTTCTTGTTTCCCCTAACATTTTCAAGCTTTGCTTAGTCTCGGCTCCTCGACAAAAATAGAAATAAAATACCTCAAGGAAACAAGAAACAGAAAAATAAAGTGAAACCTGATTGTAAAAGGAAAAAATTCTTATTCTATTTCACCATAAATAATTAGATGATTAAATATTTCTACGTGCGATGGAAACCAAATCTCTGTGTTCTCAAAATCAGGTTTATTTGTTTATGTAAATAAAAAAATATTCAAATAAACAGAGATATATTTCCATTAAAAGAAATTAATTGGTTCTGTATATTAGAAATGTATAGGGGAAATGTAATAGGCAGCTTCTTTTGAAAAGATGAGTAGAAACAATTGAAGGAAATTGAAAATATTATGTAAATCGGTACTTAATCTTCGCCTGAGTGAGAGATAATTAGTTATAATATCTAAAACTTTTGATTGTCCGTGAATGATTGCGCCATAATATGTTAGCCCTCAATGCAAATTAATTAATAGTATGATATATTTATGAAGACCTCTCTCTCTCTCTCTCTCTCTCTCTCTCTCTCTCTCTCTCCTCTCTCTCTCTCTCTCTCTCTCTCTCTCTCTCTCTCTATGAGAGGAAGGCAAGTAGTTTTCTCCACATAAGCAAGTGATTATGATATGCCCTTAATTCGTTAAATACTTCTGTCCTCAAGCTCATATTCTACAAGTAATTGTATCACTTTCATCATACTTTTACAATATATCTTTTTTCAAAGTTTTCTCTCACAGACCAACCCGTCCTTATAATACCCAGAAACCACTGATATATTTATAACATCCCATTTCCTTTCCCCCTTAGAATATATATATATATATATATATATATATATATATATATATATATATATATATATATATATATATATATGTGTGTGTGTGTGTGTGTGTGTGTGTGTGTGCGTGCGTGTGTGTATATCCTCCATTGCTCCATTGACACTAATGATAAAAACATTCCCAAAACTTTAAAAAAAAAAGGATTGGGAATTATATCCAGAACCTTGCTCCATTCATCCACCAATAAATATAAGTTTTACCAATAAAAAAAAAACCCTTATGAGATCACATTAGAAGCAGAAATATGTGGCTTTTTCGAAATGAAGTTTTCCCATTGCCATTCTTCTCAAAATTATTTTGCTCATCCTCTTCTTCCATTGTCTGATAGCTTAATGCCGGCTACATTTCGTTCTCTTTATAGTCGCTGCTTCTGTTCCTGAGAGAGAGAGAGAGAGAGAGAGAGAGAGAGAGAGAGAGAGAGAGAGAGAGAGAGAGAGAGAGAGAGAGAGAGAGAATTCAAATGCATTCCCCAGGACACGCAGACGCTATTTCGTGCTTAATTGCTTTTGGAAGATCCTCGTTTGCTTTCCAATCAGCCATCAGGATTTTTTTCATCTTAATTATCTTATTGAGAAGCTATCAGGTACTGCTGTGAAATCCTGTCATTATACCTTTAGTGTTCTTTTTTAATGTTCAATATTTGATTGCAATCAACTTTGATCGACTTGTATGAAATATTATAGTTTTTTCTTACTTCGGTGATATTAAATCAAGAGTTTTTATGTAAAATTGAAAGTAAAATCAGTTCAAAAATTCATTGAATAATATATATATATATATATATATATATATATATATATATATATATATATATATATATATATATATATATATATATATATATATATATATATATATATATTCGAACTATTAAGACGTCATTGTAGTAATTATTTGTAAGGACAAATATCTTATTGGAAATGAAGTTATCTGTATCAGACTCGATACAGACACCCATGAACACATGTTTATATGTATAAATATGTCAACCAACACTTATTAACATGCTAAGTTAGAGAGAGAGAGAGAGAGAGAGAGAGAGAGAGAGAGAGAGAGAGAGAGAGAGAGAGAGAGAGAGAGAGAGAGAGAGGTGGGGAATGGTTCCTATTTTCAAAGTTTATGACCTTGAATTTCAGGAAAGAAATCCTGTTTCTTGAAACCGAGTTATTACTTAGAAGGTCTATTTATTCATTTATTTTTATATTTCTTTATATATGTATCGTAATGTCAGTTAATTCCCTATATTACAGTATGCGTTGTTTAAAGCAGCATGTTAGTCTTTTCTTGGTGTCGTTCATATGATCAATCACCTCAAACTAAGGTCAGTTGCCCAGTCCTCGACCTTCGCCCTTCAGTCCTTGACCTTCGACCTTCAGTCCTTGACCTTCAACCTTCAGTCCCTAGGCTAACCTTCGAACTTCTCTGTCTTTCTATTATACATTTCCTAATCTAAAGTTATTGATCTGGTTTTTTACTTTAGTAAATAACTAATTCTTGTTCTCTCCTCTGCTTTCAGAGAAAAGCTATACCAGTCTCAAGCGATCAATTTTTTTTGTACAATAGAATGCTTTTCATTAACAATAATAATAATATTAATGATGATTATATTGTTAACATATACTGTATGCTTTTTAAAGATGTGTGTTTTATGAAATTAATGTAAATATATTTTTTTATATCAACTCAGAATTATTATTATTATTATTGTTATTATTATTATTATTATTATTATTATTATTATTATTATTATTATTATTATTATTAGTAGTAGTAGTAGTAGTAGTAGTAGTAGTTTAGTTTTGGTAGTGGTATTAGCAGCAGCTCCCTCTAATAAATTTTTCATAAAAAAATTTCCTCTATATACCTCCATCCCTCTGTATCTATCTATCTATCTATATGTGTCTATCAATTGAGCTATTAGCCAAATTTATGAAAGATCATTTTTAGCATATTCAAATACGCGGTGTTTCTCGGCGCCCGAACCTCAAGAAATAAAAGCAAACTTAATCTCCTCGAGAAAAAAAAAAATATCTAACCAGAGACACTCTTTCCTTGGCGCAGAACTGCATCCCTTCTATCCTACAGCCAGTTCACAAACTCCAAACGCAACTGTTATGACGCGATTTACTCCATTGCATACCGTCCGGTACACCCTGATCAATCGGTTATGGGTTTTTTTCCCCTCTCCGATAGAATTGCATCACCTCGTTCAAGTTGTCTTGTTTCCAAAAATGATTCTTCATCGGAGGTTTCCCTTCATTCAAGGAGCTCGGGAACTAGATCGATGTGCATTGATGTTGGAGACCCACTTGACACTTTCTGTTGCATTGAAGTAAATTTACTTGTATTGCTTACAGTATTTAGAATATGAATGTCATACTTATTGCTCACAGTGCATTTGTTTACATTCAAGTCTCTTGGTATTATTATGCGTATGTTACTTTACTATTTTTTTTTCTGAAAACTCTCATTACAGTTTCTATAGTATTGTATAGCAACCGATTTACCTCTATAACTTATTCCATTTACAAATTTTCTAATTAAGATAGCATCTCGATACTGTGCTTATGATATTCATGAAAAACAACCAGATAGTACTTTTGATAATGAAAATAAAATGCAAATATTTATGCTAGATATAGAGACGTGAAAGAACCGCCATATTTTTTTTTTTTTCAAAAAAAATAAGAATAATTTATGTTGAAATCTTAAAAAAGAAAAAAATCCTCTAAAGCTCATAAAGGTAGAAAAATATTATTTTTGAATGACATTTATAAAAAAAAGTCACTTTGAACGAATTTCATCGCTCACCTCTTTTCTTAGACTCCAATAAAATGTAAATGTAGCCACAAATAGATTTCTTCCATTCTATTTGGCTTCTTCATAAAAGAACAAGCTCACTCAGCAGTCCTTTGCCCCGAGTCCTATTTAATGGGTCTTTTCTCTCAAGTGTAAACCTTTTTTCTATTCATTTATATCATTTTATACACATATTAAATTGATGTATATATATATATATATATATATATATATATATATATATATATATATATATATATATATATGTATATATATATATATATATATATATATATATATATATATATATATATATATATGTGTGTGTGTGTGTGTGTGTGTGTGTGCATGATGGAATTGTTCTGCACCACATCCTTGAGGACTGGCCCTAAGGTCCTATAAAAAGGGGTCACTTCTTTACCCCACTATCGAAAGGAAAACACTAAATATAATGTCTTTTTTTATCGCCGTGTACCTTCTAACATGTACATCCTTTGTCCTCAAACTTCAATAGGTCGCTAAACTAAAGATATGAAGGACAAGCTTCTAGATTAACGGAAGAGATACCGGTGGTGAAGGGAGGGGGAGTTACTTTAAGAGTTTCAGTT
>NC_090735.1:42996638-43006638 GCF_036898095.1 Palaemon carinicauda | reverse complement strand
TAGCGTACACGAGGTGCTACAGATACTGTATGTAGGGAGGGGTCCTACAGCCCTTTCTTAGAAAGGCAAGGGCGGGTCCATCAGGACGACATGGCTATCTCACCCAAAAATAGATTTTTCGCTTCGCTCAAAATCCGTTTTTTGGGCTCAAGCCATGTCGTCCTGATGGAAGTGTACCAGAGCATTACTGTATCTGTGGATTCTCAGAACGTGCCGTACTCCCCGGAGATATTTATTCCCGGTCGACTAGACCTAGAGACCTAAGATGTTACCGTTATACATCTTTTCAACTAACTATAAACTATGTTAGAGCTTCCTGCCCCCTACAGGGAAGAGTCCTACTAGACTCTGGAAAGTCTCGAAGAGTACATATATCTATGTATGAATACCAGGCAAGCTAATATAGTGGTCTCGCCCTATATTAAGTAAAGCATAGTTTGTATAGAACCACTGCGTCAATATATTGACCAGTAATCCGCACAATACTTGTATTGGACAAAGGTTTATATCCGCATAGGAAGAAACTAATAAAACCGCCCTCGTCCCTTTATGGGACGGAGTCCTCCCATTAGGGGACTTACATAAACCAATGCAACATAGCTTGCAAAACAGAACAATTCTATCAGAATTATCCCAGATAAGATACATAGAATTAAAATGCTCAATTATACCAATAAATTGACACAGGTGAAAGAGACGCAAGGTTCTCAAGAACAAGTTTATTGACAGATAATAAACAGACAGGTTAACAACAAATATATATATTTATATAAAAGAGGGTAACCCAAAACTTTAAGCATAAGTATGATAGTAAACAGAACTTGTTTATCTGAAAGAAAAACCATTAAACACCACTTTAATGAGATACCAAGGTATCAAGTCATAAAAAATCTGTATTACAAATCAATCACATTAGCGTTAGAAACGCTTGGCACACATGTCTGAACTTATGCAAGGTTCACCTTTGAAAGAAGGAACAGTCTATATGGGCACTTGGTGCCCTTATTTAGTTTGTAGTACAGTATGTACCTACACACTCACCCTGGACTTAATCGTCCCAATTAAGACCACTGTTCCTCGCAGAGTTAAACAGTAGGGTTAACTACACGACCCACTGCTACCACAGATCTCTTAAGTTCCTCTACTTGCTTCGCATAGTGGCGAAAGAACACCCTGGAAGACTTCCAGCCCGTGTATGAACGGAGATGTTCAAAATCCATACAATTAAAGAAATTTAAGAATGAGGCAACTTTCCTCGGATCGTGACCTGCGGGTGTACTGTCAGGATCCGCTCTGCGAATAAAATATGTCATTTTCGCTCTGAGTTGATTCAGAGATAAATTTGAGCCTGATGTTTCTCCCCTGAATAGTTGACTACCCTTGAAGTCTGAAGTTCTACGAAGATAGACCTTTAGGCATTCTACTGGACATAGAGATGCATCTTCTTTCAGAGGGCAGATTCTCCAGGGACCCCACCTGTTGGTGGGTAACTCATTCTTGGCGAGAAACGTAGGATCCGGAAACAGGTTCAGCTCCCCCCCATCCAGGAACTGAACACGACCTGCCTCTCTCGAGAGGGCTACGATCTCACTAACCCTGGCCCCGGACGCGAGTGCAAATAGGAAAATAACTTTTTGCGTCAAATCCTTTAACGCACATTCTTCATTGCTCAACAAGGAGGCGAAATGAAGAACTTTGTCTAAAGACCATGAGATGGGCTTTGGAGGTGCTGAAGGTCTGAGCCTAGCGCAGGCTTTCGGAACTTTATTAAAGATCTCGTTACCTAGGTCGATCTGGAAGGCAAATAAAATGGGTCTCATCAAAGCCGATTTACACACTGAAATCGTGTTAGCTGCCAATCCTTGGCCATGGAGGTGGATGAAGAAAGATAAGCAGAAATCTGTTGAGATCTCCTGCGGATTCTTTGCCTTTACGAAGGCCACCCATTTTCTCCAAGATGACTCATATTGCCTTCTAGTCGATTTGCACTTGTATTCCTCTAGGAAGTCTATGCTGGCTTTCGAAATCCCGAAGCGCTTTCTCACCGCTAGGGCGAGAAAATCATGAGCTGCAGGGTCTGGGTTTTCTGTAATGAAGCGCAGACAGTCGACTTCTGGACTCGCTGGGTCAGAACTGGATGTGGTAGCGGCACGAACTTCATCTGTAGTTCCAACGCCAAGGGGAACCACATACTGTTCGCCCACTTGTGGGCCACTATTGCCGCTACCCCCTTGAAGGATCTCAGTTTGTTGAGGACCCTCAACAGAAGGTTGTGAGGAGGGAACAGATAAATCCTGGACCATCTGTTCCAGTCGAGGGACATTGCGTCCACTGCTTCCGCTAAGGGGTCCTCGTACGGGGACACGTACAGGGGCAACTTCTTGTTGTCTTTCGTCGCAAAGAGGTCTATTTGCAGTTCTGGGACTTGATTCAGAATGAAGGAAAATGATCCTGCGTCTAAGGACCATTCCGACTCTATCGGTGTGAACCTGGATAGAGCGTCCGCTGTCACATTGCGGACTCCTTGAAGGTGAACTGCCGACAGGTACCACTTCTTCTTTTCCGCCAATCGGAAAATGGCTAACATCACTTGGTTGAGAGGTGGTGACCTCGACCCTTGTCGATTCGAGCATCTCACAACCACCTCGCTGTCTGTCACCAATCTTATGTGGATCGAGTGACGCGGGGAGACTTTCTTTAAGGTAAGGAGCACTGCCATAGCTTCTAGAAAGTTTATGTGAAAGGTCCTGAATAGCTTGGACCAAGTCCCCTGGACTTTTTTCCGATGAGAGTGACCTCCCCATCCCTCCTTTGAGGCGTCTGAGTGAATCGTCATCGACGGGGGAGGTGGCTGAAGAAGAACCGACTTCTTTAGATGTCTGGCTTGGGACCAAGGTCTGAGAAGAGTACGTAGCCGAGGCGGCACTGGTCTTCTCAGGTCTCTTCGCGCGTTTGATGCATACCTTCTCCAAACTCCGGTTGCATCCTTTAGCTGTGCTCTTAGCACTGGGTCTGTCACTGAAGCAAACTGGAGAGAGCCTAGTACCCTCTCCTGTTCGCGTCTTGATATCCTTTCGGAATCTAGAAGTCTCTTGACAGAGCCCGCTATCTCCTTCCTTTTCTTCATTGGGATGGAGAAACTGTGTGACAAAAGGTCCCAGTGGATTCCCAGCCACTGGAACTTTTGGGATGGAGAAAGTCGAGACTTTTTCTTGTTGATCTTGAAGCCTAGGTACTCTAGGAACTGGATCACCTGACTGGAAGCTTGCAAGCATTCGGTCTCGGATGCTGCCCACACCAGCCAGTCGTCCAGGTAGGCTACTACCTGAATTCCCTTTAGGCGTAATTGTTTGAGAGCTGCGCTCGCAAGCTTCGTGAAAATCCTTGGGGCTATGTTTAGCCCGAATGGCATGGCTCTGAAGGCGTACAGTTTCCGTTGTAGCCTGAACCCTAGGTAGGGGGAGAGTCGACGGCTGATTGGAATGTGCCAATAGGCGTCTGACAAGTCTATAGAGACTGAGTATGCCCTCTTGGGCAGTAAGGTCCTTATGTGTTGCAGTGTTAGCATCTTGAATTTGCAATTCACTATGAACTTGTTGAGTGGTGACAAGTCCAGAATGACTCTGAGCTTTTCCGAGTCTTTCTTGGGAACACAAAACAGCCTCCCTTGGAATTTGATGGACTTCACCTTTCGGATCACATTTTTCTCCAACAGTTCTTGAACGTACTCCTCCAAAATGGGGGTGGAGTGTTGGAAAAACCGAAGGCATGGGGGTGGAGTGCTGTACCAGCTCCAACCCAGTCCATTCTTGAGTAGGCTTTGGGCCCAGGGATCGAAGGTCCAGCGATCCCAAAATTTCATCAGTCTCCCTCCTACCGGTATCATTTCACTTGGACTGCCGTCCTGAGGTCTTGCCTCCCTGACCACGACCACCTCTGAATCCCCTTCCCCTTGAGGGGCGCCTAGACGAGCCTCTGGCTGCTCCTCTAGGTTTTGCACGAAAGGAAGAAGACTGTCCTTCGAACGTTGGGGCGAATGTGGTTGACTGACCTGGCACAGCCTGGGGTACCCACTGAAAGGCAGTCGGGGTTTGTGCCACCATCTGGGGCACTGGAGGCAAAGGCAATTGCAGTTGCTGTTGCTGTCTATAAGGCTTGGCTGGCCGAAATGGTAGCCTAGTCTTCATATTCTTCCTCTTTGGTTGAGGACCCTCATCCGGGGAAGATTTTCTTTTGATAGCCAGGCCCCACTTCTGGAGAAGATTTCTATTCTCCACGGCGGCCTTATCAACAACCTCTTTGACCACATCGGTAGGGAAAAGGTCTTTTCCCCAAATGTTGGAGGAGATTAACTTCCTTGGCTCGTGTCTCACCGAAGCCCCGGTGAACACGAACTCCCTGCAAGCTCTCCTTGCCTTGACGAAGCTATAAAGGTCCTTCGTCACTGTGGCTAAGTGAGACTTAGCCACTACCATGAACATTTCATGGACCTTGGGGTCACTTGCCATCGTCTCGAGAGTAGTCTGATGAGACATTGAGGCAGCCAGTCTTTCTTTTGTCTCGAACTCTCTTCGTAAAAGAGATTCGGACAGCTTGGGGAGGTCCTCGCCGAATTGCCGTCCGGCAATATCAGCCTCCAACTTTCCCACTGAGAATGTCAGATGGACATCCTTCCAGTCTTTGTGGTCCATAGGTAGAGCCAGCGACAAGGGTTTACACTCCTCCAGGGAGGGGCAAGGCTTGCCGGCCTCGACTGCCTTTAGGACAGCCGCAAACCCTTTCTGTAAAAAGGGGAAGGCTCTATCAGGAGAGGACACAAACGAAGGGAGCTTCTTGCTCAATGCAGCTACCTTCGAATTCGAGAAGCCCCTCTCTTTCATCGAGGATGAAAGTAGGGCTTGAGCCTTAGCGTGGTCCATAACAATGACCTCCTTCGGCTCTGTCTCCTCCCTTGAAGCTGGTTCTTTTCTCAGCCGGACATAGCAGTCCGGATATGATGCCTTGCTGGGCCAGAATTCTACCTCCTCTAGGGGAACTGAACCCAGCTTATCCGAGATGACGATCTTTCCAGTCGTCATCGGCATGTGCTCAGCATACCTCCATGGGTTAGCATCTGAGCATATGGGAAGGTCTTTCACATTGAGCCTTTTCCGGGGCCCATGTGATTCTGCCAGGGACTGCATACGCAGTTCCATTGCAGCCGCCTTCTCCTGATTCTCCTTCTGCATTTGTTGGATCATTCCAACAATCGAAGAGAGGGCCTGTCCCAGTTCTACTGGGAGGCCAGCCGATGTTGAGGGGATAGGCTCCGGCATCTGAGCCGGAGTAGCCGACACCTCGTCGACCTCATCCTCTACGACATCCAGGGTTTGAACTTGATCCTGACCTTCTGCCAGGAGGTCTTCTTCCAAACGTTCGTCCAGGTCAGACATCCTGTCACACAACTGGATGTCTTGCATCGCATCTGCGACTTCCTCGTCCACCTGGACTTGATTTTGAAGGATCTCCTCTTGAGGCTGGGGAATCACTGCCTCAGCTGATGCCTGGGGAAAAAGATACGCCCTCATCTTCTCACTTGGAAGATAAGGGCCAGAGGTGTTCTTCTTGAAGCCCCTTACCCAAGTACGAAGCTTTTCCCTAGCTATATCCCTTGATTCCGCCGTTCTAGGGGAATCAAAAGCCTCAGTAATCAGGTTAGTGCATACAGTACATACCTGAGGGTCCCAATACTGGAGATCATCCTTGGAGACAGCGCATGCTGCGTGTCTCCTACAACACTCATGTCCGCAGAGGTTCTTGCTGCAGACATTGCAGAAAACATTTCCGCACTTCGGAGGGTCCTCCTGTAAAGAGAAGAAATTTCCATGAGTATCAAGTGAACTATGTATCACTGGATATGCATAGTATAGCATAACAATTCATAAATGAAAGACACACACTTGTGTTTCCCTCACAACCCATTGTTGCAGCCTTCCAGATAATAAAATCAAAATGGTTTATCTCTACTAGAGTAACCAATGCAAGGTTTCCAGAGGAAACAGGTGGAGCTCACACCTAGGCAATGATTTTAAAAATCCTGGATAATAGACGGGGAAGAACTCTGCTTCCTGTCTGAGGGCAACAGCAAAGGGCTGTGTAAGAAAACACAATAGTGTTAGAAGATACAGTGCTGTACCTAAACTTTTACTATAGTTTTCTTCTTACTGTATATGCTATACAGAAGAATACTAGTACAGTATAGGAGGATGTGTGCCGGCCTGCCTTTGCCGGCCGGCACACACCACAATTAGCTTTAAAGTATACTACTTAACAGCTATAGGGCTGCAGCCCTCTGGTTCAAATGCCTGTGCCGGCGGCAGCAGCTGCCGGCCAGCAACAGCCAGTGTTGGCCGGCAATGATTGCCGGCCAGCAACTACACAAGGTAGTACCCAGCTGCCGGCCACACTCTTGGTGACCGGCAGACAAGGACTGACATAAGCCGGCCGGCAAAGGTACAAGACCGATGCCAGCCGGCAGCAAAAGAACCAGAAGACTACACCTGCCCGGCTGCCGGCCTCATAGGCCGGCAGCCGGCCTCATAGGCCGGCAGCCGGGACAGGTACAGCACTAGAAGAAAATAGAATGGATGCCGGGATAAAAGTGTACACAACCCCCCAAGCCCGGCAACCGAAAGAGTGCATATAAGGAAGGGGAGAAACTTAATTCAGGCTTCCTTGACCAATGCCGTCCGGCTCTGCCGGCAGGCATGGATGAGGGACCAAGAGAGGTCCGGGCAGCACTCGAAAACATAAGACCCTTGCCGTCCAGCATCTCTGCCGGCCGGCAATGGCTTAGTCAATCCATATCCCAACCTATACTAGGTCCAGAAGTAGAATGACATACGGTACAGTAATACCCCTGCCGGCCAGCTCTGCCGGCCGGCAAGGTACAGTACAGTAATGGCTAGGCCATTACGGAGATAGAGGGGGAAGGGACAAGAGGGTCCTGCCAACCTTGCTTTAGTGACAGATCACCCGCAGCCAAGAACTTTGTCTTAGCCTAAGGGAGATCTAAGGGAAAGGGCCAGCGCAGTAGTATAATACCTGCCAGCTTCCAGAGCACCAAAGCAAGGAAGGCGTTGCTACTCCCAAGGGAAGATTTATCCTCCCCGAGAACAGCAACAGGACTTAGTCTGGTCGATCACACAAGAAGGAATCATAACTACAGAAACCTTCGATAGTGACCTAAGGGAGCTCAGCTCCCTTTGTAAGTGTTAGGTCAGCGAGGGAGACTCTGCCCCAAGCCAGACAACACGGACTCAGACTAAAAACTCTGTTGTTCTGTCCCTCTTTGAACCAGACTCTGCTGGAACAGGAAGGTACAGTAACACCCTAGTATAGTTTTATCGAAAATAAATTCGGAAAAAACCACTTAGGGATAAGCCCAAGGCTTAAACAGAGGGAAAGGGATTGCATACCTTCTCCGAAGAAAAGAAAGCAACCGGGGAGTATAATAAAGTATACTAAGGCTCCATAAGCAATTAGCCTAGGCACCAAGAGAATCGATTACCTAATTCACCGAAACTCTCACGTATACAATCTTGGAAATATTCCACACAGTCTAAAATGTATAAAATATAGCCTAAAGCTTCAATAAAATTTTAATTACACTCGGAAAAACCAAAATCATGCATTAAGTACTAGGACCAAACGACTAGGCTACATGGCCTAGCGTAGGCCAGAATGGCGAATACTTCGCCAAATAATACTAAGCACGAAAGGAAATCCTATGTAAAGCTAAATAGCTAAATTTTATTAAGCAAAACAACCAGGAATGTCACTCTGACTAACTAATTTATACCTAGCGAGTGACAGTGTCCAGGACACCTCTGGTAGGCTACGGCTCTTGTATCAAAGATTAATCCTATTAATCACTCAAAATTTTACCAAGAGCCTACATTTATACATAACAGACTCTATACTCAACTTATCCGAGGCCAACGAAGACGAAGAAGCCATGAAAAGCTGAATAAATCCAAGATTTGCGAGAAAAACAGGAAAAAACACCGAGTTGTTAAGCTACGCAAAAAGGAATACAGATGGCGCCAGGATTGGCGCCAGGCACGCATACGAATCGGGGGATAGGGAAGCCTTGGGAGCGGCTCCCCTTTTTCTTTCCCGAATTCGTATCTCGTCAATCTCCCTCCTACGAGACGAATCTCTGTTCAGGTCGTAGATTGCCATGTGACGTGTCTAGAAAACGTCCTCTGATATGTCGCGATATCCCTTTCACGAGGGATACTCGCTCCAGGAGTTAGAATTCTGGTACCTTAAGGTAAATTCTCTGGGAATATCGCCGTAGTTGTAATATACCCTAGGAAGCTACCCTATAGGAACTTCCATCAGGACGACATGGCTTGAGCCCAAAAATATATATATATATATATATATATATATATATATATATATATATATATATATATATATATATATATATATATATATATATATTAATATATATATATATATATATATATATATATATATATATATATATATATATATATATATATATATATATATATATATATATTAATATATATATATATATATACATATATATATATATATATATATATATATATATATATATATATATATATATATATAAATACATATACATATATATATATATATATATATATATATATATATATATATATATATATATATATATATATATATGCGTGTGTGTGTGTATATGTTTAAATGTATATGTCTCTATATATACATAAACACACGCACACACACACACACACATATATATATATATATATATATATATATATATATATATATATATATATATATATATATATATATATATATATATATATACACACATATATATGTGTATATATATATATATATATATATATAAATATATATGTATGTACATGTATATATGTATATGTCTGTATATATACATAAACACTCTCACACACACACACACACACACATATATATATATATATATATATATATATATATATATATATATATATATATATATATATATATATATATATATATATATATATATATATATAATAGGACTTTCTGAAATGCGTTTGCTAACCTTGTGGTGTTCGTACTATTGCATGTAACACTTTAAAGTAAACTAACACTGCCTAGGTCCTCAAAGTGCATAAGAGAATCCACCATGGACGTTAGCTGTGTTTGTTTGTTTGTTTAAACTTATTTATCATACGGCATGGATCTACAAATATACAAAGTACCGACACAATTGAACACGATTTCTCATAATCCTTGTTACGATACTTACATTACTCTTAGAAAGAAACATACCAATTATATGAGATATGAACCCAATAAAAATAAAATCAATTTCATATATCAGGAAAGATATTTCTTGTGTTATATAAAAGAGAAGGCGGCAAGGGAGTTATATCGTCATAATATAAAAGTTTTACGTCGATTCTTATAATTCTCTTCAGTTCCCTGAAAGACACAGTAATGGGCAATATTTTGGTTCGGTAACTTTAAACTTGAACCCAAATTACAAAAATATTACCCTCGCCAAAGGAATGTTCAGGTTTTTCTTAAAAGTTCTCTATACTACGACAATTGTCTGTTCGAACTATATTCTAACATTTAGAAATGATATCTGGATATAACTTGCCTTATACCTACTGTAAAAATTTTGAACATGATCATACGATCTAAAAATTTTGTTCTCAGTAACTACTACTGTACAAAATTATATAAACATATATGGGTCCTGTCAAATATATCATCGGTTTTTGTTTTTCTTAAGCGGAATGTTTTTAAAGTTGGCGTATAATTCCTTAATTTAGGTTTATAATTTTCTCAATTTCTTTTATGAATTAAGACGACAACAGAGATTACTCTCTCTCTCTCTCTCTCTCTCTTATTGGCCAAAACCGAAACAGTTTTTTAGCAAAGGATGAGAAAGCCGTAAAATTTGTTGGAGAAAGAC
>NC_090735.1:42966638-42989138 GCF_036898095.1 Palaemon carinicauda | reverse complement strand
CACAAAATAAACTATTATAAAAATACTAATCCAAAGAAGAGTAATGAGTATAGAATAAACACCACAAGAATCATAATGCAACTATAATTGATACAAGAATTTAATAGAAGACAAATTATTTTATTAATAACGTGACTGTCGATTGATTTAATAAATTATTATTACAGATTAAAAGCAAAAAAAAAAAAAAAAAAAAAAAAAAAAAAAAAAACGAACATTACGGTCAATTCACTGTATAAATGCCACACATATACCTCGCCCTGACGTTCATTGTACTGGATAATTAACATTATTAATCCCCACAATAATAATAATAAAATAATAATCATAATTAATTGCCACAAAATAAATTATTATATAAACAGTAATCCAACGAAGAATAATGTGGATTAAATAAACACAAGAATCGTAATGCAATTATTGATACAAGCATGTAAAGAAGAAACACCTAAACATCGCACAAAATTTCAAGACGGTGTTATTAATGACATTACTCTCGATTGATTTAGTAGTAAATTGGGGCTACAGATTAAAAGTAAAAAAACATTACGGTTTATTCACTGTAAAAAAGCTAAACATTTACCTCGGCCCTGGCGTCCATTGTACTGGATTGCTGGTAATCACACCTAATATGCGAATCCATCACTGGGCGTCGAATGAAATTTCCTCTGTCAGGTTAGTGGGCAAAAATGGCATTCATTTTATGTTGATTCATAATGCGGAACCGACAAGTCATCATTGTATATCATAATCATCGAATAATGATTTCCCATTCGTTTTCTCTTTTAAAGGGGTTGGGGAGGGTGGAGATTGGGGTAGTTGGAGACTCATGTCCACCTAAACAAAATGGGCTTTTCTTGTTAGATTGACCGGAAGCATTTGTAAAAATTATCGGGTGAATGGTTTAATAAGGTAATTGCATGAATGATTGTTGGGATTAGAGATTTTTTTTTCCTTTCTTGGTATGCTTAGAGATTGCTCATGATAAATACATCCATTAGTATATATATATATATATATATATATATATATATATATATATATATATATATGTGTGTGTGTGTGTGTGTGTGTGTATATATATATATATATATATATATATATATATATATATATATATATATATATATATATATATATATATTGAATATAAAATTCTATCCATCTTTTTTTTTTACTATGGCACATCGTATATGTAAAAACAAATTACTCTAACCTCCCACCCTCTTTTAATTAACAAAAAGTGACAGATTTTACAGTGCACTGCCTTTTAAAGGACGCAATAACGCTACTGCTTTTTCGAAAAAAAAACCATAGATCTTCTTTTCAGTATTTGTATGTAGACCCTGCAGTAAGAATTATATTTAATATCATTTTTTATTTCTCTAAAATACGCGCATGCACCTTTTATCTATCTTTCAAGAAATATCTTGCAAGATTTTATATATATATATATATATATATATATATATATATATATATATATATATATATATATATATATATATATATATATATATATATTTCTTTTTTCTTTTTGAAAGAAGTAGGGGGTAAATATATAAAAGGAAAATAGATGATAGGGTAGGAAAGTAAAGTAATGAAATTGGAGGTGTCGAACGAAATAATGAAACGGAAATTGAAAAGGATATGGTTTGAATATTTTGTTTTTTCCATTATACCATCTTGTTACTAAGTTGTTGTTTTTTTAAGTAGTATTTATTTTCTGATGTGTACAAATAAAGATAAATGCTCTCTCTCTCTCTCTCTCTCTCTCTCTCTCTCTCTCTCTCTCTCTCTCTCTCTCTCTCTCTCTCTGCCAAGCAATTCGCAACAGTAACCGACATTGGACTCCAATCAACTTAAACTACAGAAGCAGTTGAACATAACACACTTTAATTTCAATTCAACTTTAATTACCCTTATTATATTGTCAATTATTTTGCCAGTGTCAACTTTATGGCTAAAAAAAAAGCCGTTGAATGGACACATGCAATTGTCACACTTGTGTTGGTCGCTAAATAGTTATATATTCGGAAGCTCTTCATTGATTCATACATTATTCAAGCGTGTCACAAAACATAGGCTATTATCGAAATTTCAAATTACTAATTTCAAAATGGATATCAGAACAATATAAAAAATCAGGCTCACAAACAATGAGAAACGACGAAACAAAGCTTTTTACAGCTTTATTTTAGGAGGTTTTTAAAATATTGATTAGAATATATAAATCGTAAGACAAATTAAATTTTGTTTTCTTTATTTATTCGAGAAAAATAAACATTTAGTTATTTTTTAGGTTCATTGCATGATTAGAAATTAATCTGGCTTTGTTGCATCAGTATTGCTTTAGGAAAAGGTTGAACTCTTAAAAATAAAATTTTCCGTTAGTGGAAGGAATTTTGGTTTATATTTGACCCAGATTCTTTAATAATCGAAAAAACAATTCAGTTTGAAATTGGGATTGTCGAAATTTGGCTTTTTACAATTTTCCCTGTTGCATAATTTGCTGCCTTATAACAATATTAAGCCTCTTATATTCAAGCAGAGAGAGAGAGAGAGAGAGAGAGAGAGAGAGAGAGAGAGAGAGAGAGAGAGAGAGAGAGAGAGAGAGAGAGAGAATTTTCATCTTTCTGATTATTTACACCAAAAAAGAAGTCAAGTCAATTCTTTGGAATATGAATGAAATTAAAACCATGCGTTATTTCTCAATTATTCCCACAATCTCTATTATGTTTTTAGAATAATTTCAACTTCCAGAGAATAGGAAAAAAAAAAACATATTTCTTTTAGGTGTTTCCCTTTTGGTGGTATATGAGAACCATTTTTCATGCGTTCAATTTCCACTAAGGAAATTTAAATAAAATTTGACTTATATGACGCCATTAAGAGATTAGGTTTCAGCACATATTTTCGCGTATTTTATGCAGTTGAACTGTAGCATAAAAGTGTAGTTCAAATATCAGATATAAATTATAAAAAAAAGAAAATAAATAAATAAATAAATAAATAAATAAAATCAAACATGACAGTTCATTCTGTCAAACTTTGTAATATTTTTTTCACCGTCAAACACTGTAATATTTTACCCAGCACAAACTGAGTAACCCCGTACCCAAAACAGAATCTCTCTCTCTCTCTCTCTCTCTCTCTCTCTCTCTCTCTCTCTCTCTCTCTGTGAACGTGTTTACAAAGGCCTTGATTTTACTGCTCAGCGGTGTACCAACATTGCCATCGGCGACAGGATATGAAAGCTCCGGGATGGAATCAAAATCAGAAGATGATTTCGTAACGACGCTAAGTTGCGGTTTTGAAAATTCGAGTAACATATGAAATCGTATTCAGGCTTTTTTTTTTTTTTTAAATATCTTAATCTCGATAGCGAAGAAGCGACGGTGCGATGTTTTTTTTTTTCTTAATGTAGAATAATATAAACAATACTATATGTAAATAGTATAAATATATATATATATATATATATATATATATATATATATATATATATATATATATATATATATATATATATATATATATATAGATAGATAGATAGATAGATAGAATGATATGTAGATAGAATATATATATATATATATATATATATATATATATATATATATATATATATATATATATATATGGTCTTTCTAAACCAGTCCACACCCACAAACGTTCGTAGTTCGTCAATCTATCGCCGTCTATTCCTTCCCTTGCTTCTTTTGCAATCTCAAGGAACCTATTCCGTTATCCTCAATGTCCATTAAATACCTGCCATTCTCATTGCATATGTATATATATATATATATATATATATATATATATATATATATATATATATATGTTATATATATATATATATATATATATATATATATATATATAGATAGATAGATAGATATAATGATAGAGAGTTCAGAGAGGTACTATATATACTGTATATGTCTGAATTAAGTCAACTATACATTAATCTTATTTTGATTGAAAGGGTGTGGTTGGCAAAGGCTATCTGGATTCAATTACCTCCAGATGATCATCTGACTGTCAGTCTGGCTCTACTATCCGTTTGATATTCTTTATTCAGAATGGTGTAATCCATTATATATGCTTTTCATTGTCCCTTGGATAAATTCGTTTTATAATCAATGTAACCTCTGAAGTAATATCAGCGAAAAGACAGGGCTTCTATACGCTGCTGTTAAAATAATGCTAAACGATTGAAAAATAGAAAAAAAAAGTATAAGAAAATTACGCGGCAACTACCGATGAACATTTTGGTTCATATATGCTTGGTTCTATTTTATATGACTTCAAACATGTATACCGATATACATAAACGCGTATATATTAATTAACTATAGCCAGGTAAGGATTGATAGATAAATATTTCACAATTTCCGTACAATTAATTATTAGAGTATTACCTTCATTAAAGTATAGATAATGATACTCTTCATTCAGTCACTTCACCACCAATGATAAAACCTTTTATATACTGGTTTTATTATTTAGATTACCTATAAAATAGGAATAATATTCGTTAAAACATTAATAACAAATAAAAAATAATTTTTCTTTCATATATTGGCAACAACCCAGAATGGGTAATCGGTTAACTGCTCCTTTTATAAGTTTTCCCATTTTTTTTTTCTTTTTATCCACCAAAACCTCAGAAATTAGTAAGATATCTCGATAAGACATCTCGTCTTTCTTGGCGAGTTATTGAGAGGGAAAAATAAGATATGTTTTTATCTTCGCTTTGCTGAATTTGAAAGGAAGGTAATTTAGATTCTTCCGAGAGTAGCTGAATTTAAGAAATGCGGTTTTTTTTTTTTTTTTTTTGTCGATATATGGCAAGTTCATAACTTTATTGTATCAAATTGCTTTTGAGGTTTCCGAGAGAAAAAAATTATAAATATCACATTACAATTTGAGTAAGAATGCAAAGGGTAATACAATGTAATTTACCTGTTTAATGAGCTTGAAAAAAAATATTACAAATTGCACCTCTCTCTCTCTCTCTCTCTCTCTCTCTCTCTCTCTCTCTCTCTCTCTCTCTCTCTCTCTCTCTCTCTCTCTCTCGTATGTGTGTAAATGTGTAATTGTATTTGTGGTGTATATATGTGTGTGTGCACGTGCACGCGAGTGGGTATGAATACTTTTTTATTACCTCATTCGATTCTGGGTCTTTGACGTTTTGTAATGGAAATTTCAAAGGAATTAGAGTATTGTTTTATTATATAAATGTGTATGCATATATAGTATATATATATATATATATATATATATATATATATATATATATATATATATGTGTGTGTGTGTGTGTGTGTGTATGTATGTATATATATGTTTATATATATTATTCATATTTATAAATATATATACATATATATATATATATATATATATATATATATATATATATATATGTTTATATATGTATATATATTTATATTTATATATATATGTATATATATATAAGTGTGTGTTTTTATTAATGTGAAGCTCTCTGGCTTCTTTTTTTATATTATCTGAGGAAATTAGGTCAGGTAAAAAGTAGCTTTTCTTATTGCTCCTCAGCCATGAAATTGATATATAATTCTAATAGGTTCATTTGATTTATGATAGCAACCTGTCTCTCTGCAAAAAAATTAAATATCTCTCTCTCTCTCTCTCTCTCTCTCTCTCTCTCTCTCTCTCTCTCTCTCTCTCTCTCTCTCTCTCCCTCTCTCTCTCTCTCTCTCTCTTCTTGCTATTTTTTTACATTTATTTCTACATCAATTTATCACATATACTGTTGTTAAAAGAATAGTTTTGTTTACATAACACAAATGGTTCCACACACCAACCCTATTTAAAATCATATTCTTCACTATATTTAGATGAATAAACTCACAAATTAATTTACTATAGACAAGCGAATAAACCCAAAAATTAATAGAAAATATTTGGTTGGAAAATCCACGCTTGATATGCTCTTATCAAAGGGCCAGAATGTGTCCTTCAACCAATAGATGCTACACAAATGTCAGGGCGTTTTCTTTAAAGATTAAAAAGGCTGACTTTTTTTCCCCAGAGCGAGCCTTAACAACCTTGTTTTTCAATAGAAGCAGCCCAATGGTTTTTCCTCTCTGCGTTTTTTTTTTTTTTTTTTTTTTTTTTTCCTAAAAGGTTGGCAATCAAAATCCTCCTCTCTAGGGGAGTGACAGAAAAGATTGGGAGCAGAACAACAGTGAAAGTTGAATGATTTTATTAAATGAAGGGAGGCGAATAGCTGAGTAATAACCTGGTTTGACCTAATTGTTTATATTGGAAGTTACTAACTTTTATGAATGAATTTATTGTAACACAGATTATTAGCTTTTTCTTTAGTTTCTGTTTAAAACAATTTTTCATTTCATTAAATTCTGTTTATGAGTGCAATGACATTGTTATTGTAGAATTTAATACGTCCAGAGGACAAACATGACATTTTTATGCTTAAGGATTTTACATTGTAAGTCTGTTGTTATTTTCTTTTTACCACATTTTTTGCCGGAAAATACACACACACATACACACATATATTTATATATGTATGTATGTGTATATATGTATATATATATAACTAATATATATAGTAGCCTATATATATATATATATATATATATATATATATATATATAGTGTGTGTATATATAATGTGTATATATATGTGTGTATGTTTATATATGCATATATATATATATATATATATATATATATATATATATATATATGTATATGTATCTATCTATATATATATATATATATATATATATATATAAATATATACATATATGTATCTATATATATATATATATATATATATATATATATATATATATATGTATATATATATATATATATATACATATATATATATATATATATATATATATATATATATACACACACACATAAGTGTGTGCATGTGTGCGGTGTCGGTGTGTGTGTCATATCAATCTATCTATCTATTTATATATGTACTGCATATTTACAAATATATATATATATATATATATATATATATATATATATATATATATATATATATATATATATACATATATGGGTATAATGACTACCGACGTTCTTTTTATAAGGAGTAACAGCCTGAAAAAGGACTATTTAAATACACTGTATATATATATATATATATATATATATATATATATATATATATATATATATATATATATATATATATATATATAATGTATGTATATATACACACATACATGCATACATATATACATAAAGATCTGCGCGATAGTAAAGTAAGCATTCTACGTGTGGCTATTTTACTGAGAGATTAAAATGATTGAAAAGGTTTTCGTACCAAAATGATGACGTACGAATTTTCGTATTGCACGTGGATATCCGAAGTATGAACGAGTTGGGCAATAACTATAAATCCTTGCTCGGTAAAAGATTAGAACCTATTAAGAATGGTTTATTATCCTCATCCAAAGACTAGTTTTCACCGGCACAAAATGTATAGGAAAAGCAATTGTTAAGAAATACACTCATAACCAGGTTTGGAAACGTTTCCCAAGGAAAGAAAAATTACAGCAAAAGGTTTAAAGAATCTATTGGATTTCCTGTAAACCTTATACTATAAACATTCACCAGTAGAATTTTGTAACATATGAAGCAGTTTGCAAAATACTGTATTTATTTGAGTACAGAAGCTTGTCTTCAGATCATATGTGGAAATGCAGAGACTGGTTTTTGCATTATCTGTAGAAGAGTTATGTATGACTTCCAAATCATCTGAAGGAATATAAGGCAGACTTCAATAGTATATGTGGGGAAAGAGAAGGTGGTTTGCATATCTTCTTTAGCAATACAGAGGCTGACATCAACATTATATATGAAGATGTAGAACTTTGCTTCTGTACCCTATGTGGGAATGTAGAAGTTGGCTTCCACTTCATTTGCTAGAAAAATGAGGCTGCCTTCCACAGTATCTATGGGAATATGGATGATGGATTCTCCATTATCTGTGAGAAAACAAAGGCTGTCTCCCATGGCGTCTGTGGGGATATAGATACTAGCTTCTTCATTATCTGTCAAAATATAGACTTCCATACCATCTATTAAAGCACAGGCAGATTTTCCCATCATAAGTGAGGAGGGAATGGGGGTTTGTACATCATCTTTTAGTATACAGACATTTGCTTCCACAGTATCTTTGAAGATGTACAGACCAGCTTCTATAGTATCCGTGGGTATGCAGGAATCAGCTTTCATATGATTTGTGGCAGTGTGGAGGCTGGCTTCTACATCACTGTTGAGAATATAGGCAAATCTCTGTGGATATACATGGAATGGTTTAACAACACCTGTAGAATTAGTTAGGCTAGGTTTCACAGCATCTTTGAAAGTATGAGATTGATTATCTTCCATACCATCAGGGAGAATACGAAAAAGGACTTCTATATCGTCTGTGAGAATACAGAAAGGGACTCCTACATCTATGAGAATACAAAAGAGGCCTGCTTCTTCATCTGTGATAATATAAAAGGGGACTTGTACAATAATTGCGAGGATACAGAAGAGGACTTCTACAGTACATCATCTGTGAGAAAACAAAAGGGGACTTCTACAATAATTCCGAGGATACAGAAGAAGGCATCTACAGCACATCAGCTGTGAGAATACAAAAGGGGACTGCTTCCTCATTTGTAAGAATGTAAAAGGCGACTTCTACATTACCTCTGAGAATACCGAAAGGGACTTTTACACCATCTTTGATAATACAGATAGGGACTTCCACATCATCTATGAGAATACAAAAGGGAGACTTCCACATAATGTATGTCCATACAGTCTGGTTTCCACTAGACTTGTTTGAATCCGAAAACTGTCCCATAACATCTATGGAAATGAGGCTTTTAACGTCTACCACATTTTTTTTAGTATATAATGGTTGGTTTTCACATCATATGTGGGAAAACCTAGGCAGGCTTCCACAGCATCCGTGCTACATTGGAGAATGGCTTCCACATCATCTGTTGCCCTGCTACATCTCATTGGTTTGGAATTTGGTTTACACACCTTCTGTTCAATTTGTATACATGTATATTAGAAGAAGTTAAAGTGGTGGGAAAATCAATAACCCTTGAAAAAAATATATTTTAAATAATCCTTATCAAATATCGATTACGTGAAACTAAGGTTACAGTATTAAAAAAAATATCATGTCATGTCGGAAAGAGTTGAAAATTTCAAGTATTTAGGATCAACAGTTACAGAGGATGGTGATCTGGGGGCTAAAATAAACCACAGAATGCAAGCAGGAGGGAAGAATTGGAAAAAAAGTATGTGGAGTCCTATGCAACAGGAAAATAGGGGTTAAGTTGAAAGGTAAAGTACACAGGACAGTTGTGAGACCGGCAATGATGTATGGAGCGGAGACGTGGGCAATAAAGAAAACAGAAGAGAAGTAGCTGGATGTGGCAGAGATGAGAATGTTAAGATGGATGTGTGGGGGGACAAGAAGTGATAAGATACAGAATGACATAATTAGGGGTACCACAGGAGTTAGAGAACTATCAGATAAGATCCAAGAAAGTAGACTGAGGTGGTATGGTCATGTCATGAGAAGAGATGAAAAATATTTTGGGAGGAGGTACAGGGAACGAGAAGGAGAGGGAAGGTGGATGGACTGTATCAAGGATGACTGTTACGGACCAATTCTTAAATACTTAAAAGTTTATTGCCGACAGATTCCGGCACATAACATATTTAATTTATTGACCTTTTATCACTTTATACATATATAGCTTGAGCTTTAATAATAATGATCTTCAGCAGAGACATTAGAGTGGAATAATAAAACATACCAAAACATTTTAAATAATTATTAACCAAAAAAAAAACCATAAACGTATAAAGGAAGTAATGAAAAAATTTACAAACAATCCAATTGAAAGTTACAATAGTTGATGAAATTCTGTAAGTTACAGTTTCTTAAACAGAGGTGAGGCAAGTATTATGTAATTAATAATACTGATCCAAATGATCAGGGGGACACCCCACGGGAACATCTGCAAGAGGGACATAACACATCGTTGCTACCAACAGTCAACAGGGCTAACTTCCTCATTGAGGCCAATCCTCATCAACTATATCGTCTGGGAACCTATACCGTGCAAGTCCATTGAAGCATTCAGCTTTCACAAAGCGCGCTTTCTAAATAAACTTGCTACCTTCGTAGTCAACGATGCACGATACCCAGAACGATCACTGAAGTATAGCCATAATCACACTCGCAACGCACAGCTATTCAAACGTCCACTCTCGTCTACTGCAGAGTTCCGTGTCCCCCCTGAAGTACACCTCACGCCTCCAACGTCACCTGCTGTAACAGTAATATTGACATATGATTAGGGAACTATGGTATCTGAAGAATATGAAATAACCCAAAACAGTAGTTTTGGAAAGAATTATTTCTTACAAACTATTACGGGATCGTAACACCCCCACCCTTAACAAAAAATCACATTGATTTTATTAAAGTGAATGCTAGCAAGCAAAATAATCTTAGTAGCAATATAACCTGCAGATTTCTTTCCAAACCTTATCTCCACAAAGAAAAACAAAGTTGCACACAATAATTCCTTTACAATAGTCATGCAAAGTATACAATCTACAGACTAAACAAAACATAGGATACCTTACAAAATTCTCAATAGAAAAGCAAGCAGATTAATTACATATACAAAGCAAACATGCGGGATAACATCATTACATTCTAGACAGGGCATCTGGTATATTGTTATCTTTGCCAGGAATGTGAATAACTTCCAAATTATAATCCTGCAAAAACATTGCCCAGCGGGTAAGTCTACGATTTTTATTATTGAACTGCTGGATATATTTCAGTGGATTGTGATCTGTATATACTATAACTTTACCACTCTGAGCACTAATATATGCTTCGAAATGCAGAAGAGCTAATATAAGAGCAAGAGCCTCTTTTTCTATCACTGAATACTTAACCTGAGGCTTATTCAATCTTTTAGAAAAATATGAAATCGGATGACTTACTCCATCCTCACACACCTGCAGCAGAACAGCACCTACCCCTTGATCCGAGGCATCTACCGCAAGGCTAAAAGGAAGTTCAAAGTTTGGTGCCCTGAGAACGGGACTAGAAGTCAATACACATTTAACTATTTCAAATGACTCTTTACATTTGTCATCCCACACAAATTTTGAATGCTTTCTCAACAAGTTGGTTAAAGGTGCAACAACATCTGAATAATTAGCAACGAAACGGCTGTAGTAACCAGCCATTATTAAGAATCTCTGCAATTCTCTCTTTGATGAAGGTACAGGGAATTCTTTAATCTTTGCAACATTAACCTCTTTAGGAAGTACTTCACCTTTCCCAACTACATGACCCAAAAAGGTTACAGTAGCTTCACAAAAGACAGACTTGCTGAGATTAATCACCAAACCAGCATTGGACAGAGCAGTTAACAATTCCTCCAAAATCACCAGATGGGTTTCAAAGTCATTAGAATAAACGATGATATCATCAATATAAACAACACAATTTTTTATTCCCCGAGTAACCATGGCCATTAATCGTTGAAAAGTGGCAGCGGCGTTCCGCATGCCAAAGGGCATCACTTCGAATTGATACAAACCATCAGCTGTCACAAACGCCGATACCTCCTTTGCTCGATTACTCAAAGGGACCTGGTAATATCCTTTTAGGAGATCAATTTTCGTAATGAACTTTGAATTTCCTACCTTATCAATGCAATCGTCAACACGCGGAATAGGAAAAGAATCTGCCTTTGTTGCTTTGTTGACCTTGCGATAATCAATGCATAATCGACTTTGTCCATTCTCCTTTGCAACAACTACAATTGGTGAGCTCCACGAACTGCTGCTGGGTGTAATTAAATTATTAGTTAGCAAATAGTTTATTTCCTTTTCAACAAATTCTTTCTTAACAGGATTTAAGCGATAAGGGGCTTGCTTAATTGGCGTTTCACTCTCTAATTCAACATCGTGCTGTACTAAAGTGGTCCTACCTGGTGTATCTCTGACAGTCTCGGGAAACTTCATTAACACTTTCAGTAATCCATTAATTTGGTTAGTACTCAGGATAGGACTTCTACACACATTAGGTAACAAAACAGAATTATTACCCGGCCAAGCAAATTCTTTCTCCGAAGTTACACATTTCGAATTAACCTCCTCTGAAACAGACAAAACCACTGTTTTCTCTCGCTCAAAGTACTTTTTTAACATGTTAATATGACATTGCAAATTACGATCAGGAAGCTTAATAATGTAATTCAAATCATTCACTTTGCTTAGAACTTCAAAGGGTCCCAAAAACTTATTCTGTAACGAACCTCTTACACCCTGTGACAAACCAGTACTTTATCTCCAGGAACAAAGACCCTTTCCTTAGATTTTAAATCATACAAAGACTTCATCTTGCTTTGACTCTTCAGTAAATTACTCTTTGCTATTTCCCACATTTCGTAAAGCTTTCCCTTACCATCATTAATTAAATCAGCAATATTCACTTCGCTCGGCCCATTACCTTCCCAAACTTCCCTTAACAAGTCTAATGGACCTCTTACTTTATGCGCAAACACCAAGTTGAATGGAGCAAAATTTGTTGTCTCATTTGGTATAGACCACACTGCAAACAACAAATAAGGAAGATATTCTTCCCACAAACCAACCTTTTCATTGCACATCTTCCGAATCATTGCCTTCAAAGTTTGGTGGAATCTTTCTACAATTCCCTGTGACTCCGGATGGTATGGAGTAGAAGGTTTATGTTCAATTCCAAAATTCTTAAACTGCTGCAGCAATAGTTTAGATAAGAAATTAGTTCCACGATCAGACTGGATGGTTTTAGGAAGACCAAACCTAGAAAAATAATTGATCAAATGTTTGGCAATGACCCTAGCTTTCTGGGACTTAAGAGGGATAGCCTCGGGATATCTGGTTAACCTGTCTATGATAGTTAGTACATACTCAGACCCTACTTTCGAACGAGGTAAGGGACCCACAACATCAATGACTACATGCTCGAAGGGTTCTCTTAAAGAAGGAATGGGAGAAAGGGGAGCCTTAGGAATTACCATATTAGGCTTACCAGAAATTTGGCACTGGTGACACATCTTACAATATTTCTTGACATCTCTTTTCAGACCTTTCCAATAGAAATTTTTCCTAACCCTATCAAAGGTTTTAGTAATACCCAAGTGACCAGCAAACAAATCATCATGAGCTTTTCTTAATATACCATTTCTGAATTTAGAAGGTACAACAATTACCCTATGCTTCAACAGATTTCCCTCTCGTTTCCGAATAGGAACAATTACTTTATAGAGAACTTCATTATCCACTTCATAATCTACTCCTTTACCCTCTTTCAACTTAACTTTAATATTTTTAATCTCAATGTCTTCATTTTGAACCTTTACTAAGTCATCTCTATTGCAATTCATTACTTCTTCAGAGCAAATAGATTTATTGTTACTTACATGATCTAATGAATCTGCATTAAACAAACTCTCCAAATCAGGATGCTCAACTTCAAAATCGGTACTTTTGCCTGACCTAGTTGTCACAAGCACAGTTTCAGGTTTAGGTACTAACACCTGTGGATTGGCAAAAACTGTCGGATTACAACTTACTTTACCTTGAGCAAGATCATTTGCCAAAACAACATCAACCTCAGGTATGGGGAGAGTATCAACAACCGCAAACTTAGCCTCCCTGGCAACAATATCTGAAAAAAAATACAGTTCAACTACCGGGCAAGATATCCACTCGTTTCCAACACCTTTAATAAGTTTATGCTCATTCAACCAATTACTGCCCACTGGAATGGCTTTCCGTAGAATTAAAGATTGAGAAGACCCTGTATCTCTAAGTACATTGACATTATGACACTCTTGCCAACTTTCAAGTGTGCTGATTTTACCTTGAGATTTAAACCACTTAAAGTCGTCATCCACTTCCTGTTTATTATTAACGAGCATGGCAGAATCCCTTTTAGGACACTTAGTAGCTATATGCCCATTTTTACCACAACAAAAGCAAGTTACCCTGCCCTGGTACTTAGATTTAAAATGCTTTTGGGGAGAAGCAGGACTACTCTTAAATTGATTACCATCATTAGCAGTTACGTTAACCCCTGTAGGCAATTTAACAGTTTCACAAGTATTATATTTACCTTTAGCAGCAGGCTTAGAATAACTATTATGAGTTATCACATACCCATCAGCTAACCGAGCAGCACTCGCTAAATTGTCAATTTTCTTTTCATCTAAGAAAATGCAAAGGTCTTTAGGCAAATTGTGCTTAAAATTTTCCAATAACATTAACTGACACAATTTAGCATACTCACAATTGACATCGCTGGATCTCAACCAATTTTCAAAATGTTTCTCCATTTTACGAGCAAACTCCACGAAAGTTTGATTGGAGGATTTTCGACTGTCACGAAACTTTACTCTGTAGGCTTCAGGAACCATCTCATAAATCCTTAAAATGGCTTCTTTCACTTTAGCATAATCTTTACTATCTTCTAACGACAGAGAAGCCCAAGCCTTTAGGGCCTTCCCGGAGAAAGCAGTCTGAGCCATGAATGCCCACTTATCCTCACTCCAATTGAAATTTGCCGCTACCTTCTCAAAAGTTATGAAAAATTCTACGACGTCACTCTCGTCAAACTTTGGTACGTACTTCAACATACGGGAATCTTCATTACCAGAAATGGGAGATTGGGAACCCGTCAGCCTGGCCAACTCCAACTCATGATCACGTTTCTGCTGTTCATTTTCTAACTGCTTCATACTAAGTTCATGTTCACGCCGGTTCTGTTCATCTTCAAACTCGAGTTTTTTCAAATCAAGTTTCAGTCGAAGCTTCACTACCTCACAGTCTTCGTCGATTTCTTCTTCCAAAAGCTTGAAGTCAACGTCCACTCCATCCGGAACAAGATGCGCTATAATACCTTTCCTTATGTCATCATTAGTACTACTAAGCGTAAAACCCAACTCTAAATAATCCGACACAACCAGCAGTTCCGACTTTTTAATAGTAAACAATTTACTACGCCAATTGTCTCTACTAAGAAAACGAGCGGCATCGTCAGTAGTTTCAATTTCCATGTTTTTATCATTAATTATACAATCCAACTCAATGACACTGCTGAATATCCCGCTGAGGATGCCAAAGATATGTTACGGACCAATTCTTAAATACTTAAAAGTTTATTGCCGACAGATTCCGGCACATAACATATTTAATTTATTGACCTTTTATCACTTTATACATATATAGCTTGAGCTTTAATAATAATGATCTTCAGCAATGACATTAGAGTGGAATAATAAAACATACCAAAACATTTTAAATAATTATTAACCAAAAAAAAAACCCATAAACGTATAAAGGAAGTAATGAAAAAATTTACAAACAATCCAATTGAAAGTTACAATAGTTGATGAAATTCTGTAAGTTACAGTTTCTTAAACAGAGGTGAGGCAAGTATTATGTAATTAATAATACTGATCCAAATGATCAGGGGGACACCCCACGGGAACATCTGCAAGAGGGACATAACACATCGTTGCTACCAACAGTCAACAGGGCTAACTTCCTCATTGAGGCCAATCCTCATCAACTATATCGTCTGGGAACCTATACCGTGCAAGTCCATTGAAGCATTCAGCTTCCACAAAGCGCGCTTTCTAAATAAACTTGCTACCTTCGTAGCCAACGATGCACGATACCCAGAACGATCACTGAAGTATAGCCATAATCACACTCGCAACGCACAGCTATTCAAACGTCCACTCTCGTCTACTGCAGAGTTCCGTGTCCCCCCTGAAGTACACCTCACGCCTCCAACGTCACCTGCTGTAACAGTAATATTGACATATGATTAGGGAACTATGGTATCTGAAGAATATGAAATAACCCAAAACAGTAGTTTTGGAAAGAATTATTTCTTACAAACTATTACGGGATCGTAACAATGACCCTCGATCAAAGGGATTAATTGGTGATGAAGTGTGGGACAGAGGTAGATGGAGAACGCTGGCCAGAAACATCGACCCCACATAAAAGTGGGAAAAGATGCAGACAAAGAAGAAGAAGAAGTCAGAAATCTAACAATTAGATATGAGAGCTTTGAGTGAGGAGGAATTGCCCCCCTAAATCTCAATGAAGTCACTGGCAGCAGGGTGACGGATTGGGTTTCAGGCAATGGACAAAGTGTCTCTTCAGCTTTTACTACTGAAGCCTGGCGGTTGATCTTACTAGAATTAGTATTGACCGGCAAGGGTCACTTGCCTTAGTTAGATAGGCACTGCACATCACAAGGAACTGGCTATCCTTTAATGTATCTAGGCAATGAATCTTCTATGGATTTAGTCAGTCACGGAAAGAGAAGATAACAGAATGGCCCCCAGTCCCGGGCGTATCAGGGTGCTAAAAATCTCCCGGTTTATAAATACTAAAGAAAAATTTGAATAGGTATTTAGAATGTTAGAACAATGAATCAGATTGGGAAGTTACAGCAAGTGGAGAGTGAATTTATGAAATATAGTTTGGATATCTTGGCCCTAAGTGAAACACATTGTAAAGGGATTAGTAAGGAAACTTTAGACCAAGACAATATATATATATATCTATTCAGGAAGATCAGATGGAGTTGGAAGATATTGGATAGGAATGATGATGACACTAAGAGCAGAGAAGGCATTAACCGATTGGAGAGTTGTGAATAGATTGTTACTAGCAAAGTTCAGATCAAAGCAGTACAACATGAATATTATAGTTTGTTATCCCCCAACAAATGATTCCCCTGAAGAAAGGAAAGATGAATACTAAGAAGAACTGCAGAGAATAGTAGATGAGATCCCTGAGAGAGATTTGAAAATTGTGATTGGCGACTTCAATGCTAAAGTTGGAAGAAATAATCAAGGGATAGAGAATGTGATGGATGTCGAGGGTCTTGGCGAAGTTACAAATGAAAATGGAGCACATTTCATGAGTTTCTGTTCAGCAAACAATCTTGTCATTGGAGGTACTCTTTTTCAACACAAGAACATCCACAAATATACGTGGACTTCACCATGTGGCAATTAAAAAAATCAGATAGATCACATTGCCATTAATAAAGAGAGAAGGAGGTCTCTGAGAAATGTAAGAAGCTATAGAGGTGCAGATATTGGTGGTGATCACCAACTCCTCATTGCCACACTGAAATTAAAACTGAAAGCACCCAACAGAAAGATAGATAGACTACGTAGGTTTGATACAACTAAACTTTTAGAATAAGAGCACAGAGAAACATTTGCAATTGAATGCAGGAATCAATTTGCAGTCTTAGAGACTTTAAGAGACGAAGAACAGACAATTAATGAAGAATGGTGTGTTATTAAGAATATATATCAGGCAGTTGGTAGTGAAGTCTTGGGACACACAGTTACAAGGAGAAAGCCATAGATATCAAATGATACTTAAGATACTATAAAAAGGAGACAAAGACAGAAATTCCATGTTGAAAGTTTTTAAGGAAGTTATGAAAATTACAAGGGAGAGCGTGTTAAGTATTCCAGTATTGACAGTGAGATCAAAAGGAAAGCCAAGAATGACTGGAGATAATATTTAGACAGTAAAGCAGATGAGGCTGACTATGCTATGCATTCAGGAAGTGGCTATGGTGTAAGAATTGCTAATAGAATCATTAATGAAATCTCGACTTGGGCAAAGAAGAAGAAACATATACACTTCAAAAAGAGAGATAGATCTGTTATAGCAACAGAAGATGAAAAAAGACAGCGTTGGATGGAACACGTCATTGAGGTTATAAATAGAAGATAGGAAGGGAATAATTTGATTGATATACCTGAAGCTGATGAAGTCCTTAATATGCCCATGAATGAATTCAGTGTGTTTGAAGTCGAAGCTATCCTAAAAAAACTAAAGAGATGCATACCCCGGAATACGATGGAATAACTGCCGAGATAATACCGGCCGAAAATGAAGTGACTCCCAGACTACATATATTATTATTTTGTAGAACGTGGCATGGAGAGGCAAAACCTGATGAGGTGAAAATAGCAGAAAAAGGAGACCTGACTGATTGCAATAATTAAAGAGGCTAAACACGCCAGTTGTTATGAAATATATAGTATGCTTATTTAAAAGAGACTAGATAGTAAGACTGATGAAAAGCTGAAAGATGAACAAGCAGGATTTAGAAAAGGTAGAAGTTACACTGACCAAATTTTAATTTTGAGACATACAGCAATGCTTAGAATATAGAAATCACCTTTTGATGGCATTTGTTGACTATGAAAAAGCCTTTGATATTGTGCACCGGCCAATTTTGTGAAGAGTCCTGCATTGTTATGGAATTCATCATATATATGTAAATTTGATTAAGTTTGCTCATGAACATAGCAAGTGCAAAGTTAACGTTAATGGAGTCTTATCAAATGAATTTCCAGTGAACAGCGGAGTACTCCAAGGGAATGTGTTTTCACCTATGTTATTTATCCTCCTCATGGATTTTGTAATGCGTAGAGCAGTCAGATATGGTGGAGAAGGATTGGACTGGATTGGTGATAGGAATTTAGCAGACCTAGAGTATGTTGATTATGCTGACCTTGTTAGCAGAACACCACAGGAGTTGCAATGCTTGCTTACCGGAATACATGAAATATCACACAAGGTTGAGCTGAAAATAAATAGAAGAAATACAGAGATGATGAGAACGGAGATGGCAATGGAAGATGAAATATCATTGGAAAGAGAAAGGATTGATAAGATAGAATCATTTAAGTATTTAGGAACTATGATCTCCAATACAAGGTCTTTAGAATCAGAGTTTAGTGAAAGCAAATCATACTATGGCTAGGTTAAGTAAAATTTGGAAATCAAATCGCCTGAAATTACAAATAAAAATCTGACTATATATTGGTTAAGTGAGAACGGTGTTACTCTATGGACATGAGCGATAGTATGACAATGAAACAATCTCCAATAGATTTAGCAGATTTGAGAAGAAAGCCCTCAGAAGGATATTGGGAGTTAAATGGCAGGACAGGATTAGAAATGAAACTATAAGAGAGATTACTCGAGTGCCATATGTGGATGAGATCATGATGAGGGCTAGATGGAGATAGATAGTGCATGGTCTTCGCACACTCCTAGAGAAATTAGTTCACCAAACGTTCAGCTGGGCTCTACAAGGCGCTAGAGAGTTGGAAGACGCAGGCCTACATAGCTGAGGACTATGAACTGCGAAGTAGGAAATGATGAATGGAGAAGTATTGAATTAAAAGATCAAGACAGAGACGACTGGCGAAATCTAACCGAGACCCTTTGTGTCAATAGGCGTAGGAAGAGATAATGATGATGATGATTCAATAGACAATGTTGAGAAATAGTGCGATTAATACTTTAATTCCTAATGAAAAATATTTCATCAATAGAAAGTATTTCGAAGATTTACTTAACATGAATAATGGGATTTCATATACCTACCACACAGCAGAAGATATGAAAATTTACCATAAAATCAATCGTAATGGTTTCAACTGGTATTTATGAGGTTATATGGAGGTAATGAAACTATGTATAACAAATAAAAATGTAATTAAGTGGATTTTCTTTGTATCATACTTTCACTAAATGATTTATCAAAGTAAATTAAACTGTTGAAATGGAAATACAACTTAATTTAAGTCGTTTAGGTTTCTCTCAAGTCGCAAGCGTGTGCCTTTTGAGGTGAAAATCAACTGGTCCCCTAATTGTGTTGTTCAACTATACGACATTTCAAAGAAGAAGAAGAAGAAGATGAAAAAGAAGAAGAAGAAGAAGAGAAAGAAGGAAGAACGGGGAGGTAAGAAAAAGACGAAGAAGAGGAAGGAAGAACGTGAGGAGTTATTTATACTAACATGAGACGTAAAGCAGGTTCAGGCTGTTGAAAAAATACGTAGGAAACCAAAGAAAATATGCAAGAGGGTCCGTCTCAACTCTTCTTTTGTTCCTTTGTCACCTTGGAGAAAGAGAGACGAAGGATTAAAGGAAAGAGGCAAGTGAAAAGAGATGACTCTCACACTTATTCCTCCACTGTAAAAAAATGCACAAAAATAAGCACGAGAGAGAGAGAGAGAGAGAGAGAGAGAGAGAGAGAGAGAGAGAGAGAGAGAGAGAGAGATAATGACCAACTTAAGGAATATGGTGACATCACAATTCTAGATGGCGAAAGCAGCAAACCTAAAATAATCATTATAGCTTCTGTAGATACAAGAAATTTAATTATGTTAACAGGGAGGCTGAAGACAAAGGACACAAAATTAATTATAAGCTCGTAACTTCCTTATGAATATCCTCCAAGGACCGAACAATAGGAAGAAAAGAAAGCGAAGAAAAGCCCCAGAGAGAGGGGGCAGACAGACAGTCAGGCACACGATAAGAGAGAGATATAGCTAGAGATGAATGTGAAGTGACTGAAAACAACATGCATAAATTGCGGCACTCTTATTTCATAGCAGTGCAAAGGGTTGTGGTGGCCGATGTGGTAACGTCCCTGACTGGTGTCCCCAGACTGGGGTTCGAGTTTCGCTCAAACTTGTTAGTTTCTTTGGTCGCTGTAACCTCACCATCCTTGTGAGCTAAGGATGGGAGGTTTGTGGGAGCTTGTAGGTCTATCTGCTTAGTCATCAGCAGCCATTGCCTGGCCCTCCTTAGTTCCAGCTTGGGTGGAGAGGTGGCTTGGGTGCTGATCATATATATATATATATATATATATATATATATATATATATATATATATATATATATATATATATATATATATATATATATATACATGGTTAGTCTTTAGGAGTCTAGGGCATTGTCCCGTTTGATAGGTCAATGTCACTCTACCTTGCCCCTGCCATTCATGAGTGGCCTTTAAACCTTTAAAATGAAAAACTAGCAAATACTATATATCTAGAAATATAAGTGATCCTTTTCATTCTCATACTTTGGATGGCGTTTGAGACACGTCTTTCAGAGCGGCGTGCAAACTCTGACCCGGGATTGATTGATAGGGTGGCCAGATCCTTTCTCCTCATGAATACTAAGACGTAAGATTGTTGAGTAGGTTGCCTTGGTCTTTTCTTCTCCTACCTATTGAGATTTGAAACTGTTAAATAGCATGGCCAGGTCCTTCCTCGGCATGCATATTAAATGACAGAAATGTAGAGTAAGGAGACCGGCTTCTTTCTCCTCATGCATATTAAGACACAAGATTGTTGATTAGGAAGGCCGAGTCCTTTCTCATGGTGCATATTAGAATACAGATGTGTTGAATAGGGAGGCCGGTTCCTTTCTCTTCGTACATAAGTTGCTGGATTGTTGAGTTGGGTGGCTAGGTCCCTATCTCGTCACGTATACTGAGATGTAGGATTGTTTAGTAGGTTCCCCATTTCCGTTCTCGTTATGCATACAAGGGCGCAAGATTGTTGAGAAGTATGACTGGATCCCCCTTCCCCCCAGCATTCATACTAAGCCGTAGAATGTTGTTGTAGGGTGGTGGACGAATCAAACAATCAGTTGCTAATATATTGCTTATATGCGTTCATATATCTATCAAATGCAAATGAGGCTAATATCAATTAAAACTTATATATTTCACATGATCGTTTTTTTTTTTTTTTTTTTTTTTTCAAAATACAAAATTAATACTATATTGATACATCTCTTATATAATAGGTTAGCTAATTGGAAATGTCCCCTGGTTGGCAATCTGTTAGAAGGGAGTTTAGGACATGCTTAAGCTCGATAGTTTTTAGTGGTGACTGCAATCTCCCCATCCGTTTGAACTAGGGTTTTTTTTTGGGAAGCCCACATGTCTACCTGTTGAGCCCTCCCTGGTTCTTGCTTTAGGGGATAAGGGCTTGGGTTCTGATCATATGTATATATGGTTAGTCTCTAGGTATTGTCCTGTCCCTTGTCTCCACCATTCATGGACGACCTTAAACTTTAAACCCTTATAATAGCTGTTCGGTCCAAAATCAGCTGTCTTGACGTTGCGGCGGATTTTTTTTATTTTATATATATATATATATATATATATATATATATATATATATATATATATATATATATATATATATATATATAGTCATTGGCGATAGTTGTAAAACCATTGTAGTATGATCGTTGATCTCGTCCACCTTCCTTTTAAGTTATACCAAAACGATCCCTTTAAAAAGATACTTTAACAGCAATTCCAGTAATAGATAAACACCCCTCTAATTAAAAGGAAATGCAAGCTAGGGAAGCTTAAGGTAATTATACTCATTTTTTTTTAATGAGGCGCATTTGCATCGACTCGCAGCTGTGCCCTTTTAGCTCGGAAAAGTTTCCTGTTATCTGATTGGTTAGAATTATCTTGTCCAATCAATCAGCGAT
>NC_090735.1:42954138-42961638 GCF_036898095.1 Palaemon carinicauda | reverse complement strand
TTCCCCACAACTCCGATCCATACATCACAGTTGGTACAATCACTTTCTCATATAGAACTCTCTTTACATTCATGCCCAACCCTCTAATTTTTTACTACTCCCTTAACTGCCCCCAACAATTTGCAACCTTCATTCACTCTCTGACGTACATCTGCTTCCACTCCACCATTTGCTGCAACAACAGACCCCAAGTACTTAAACTGATATACCTCCTAAAGTAACTCTCCATTCAACATGACATTCAACCTTGCACCACCCTTCCCTTCTCGTACATCTCATAACCTTACTCTTACCCACATTAACTCTCAACTTCCTTCTCTTACACACTCTTCCAAATTCTGTCGCTTACATTCCACTACTTTACCTATCATCCATTCACTCAGCAATAAAGCCACACCCTCTCTCGCTCTTCCCCCTTTCAATCCCAGACACTCTACCAGACATTTCACCAAACATCAGTTCACCCTTTCCTTTTATCTTCGTCTCACACACGGGCCAATACATCCATCCTTCTATTCCTAAACATACTTCCAATTTCATATCTTTTACTCTCTATCGTACTACATCCACGCACATTCAAACACCCCAAAACTAGAGTGCGGGGAGCAGTCACTCTCCCCTCAGCTCCATCTCTTTGTCGATGTCTCACAGGATGTAGATACAGGACAGGAGGTTCCTAGCCCCCTCGTCCCGTCCCTTTTAGTCGCCTTTTACGACACACAGGGATAACCGTTGGCGCTATTCTTGTTTTTATGCCCCCGCGGCCACAGGGGGCATATATATATATATATATATATACCGATGCAAAGTCACATAAAACATATATATATATTATATATATATACATATATATATATATATATATATATATTATGTAATATATATAAGCACCTTATTTTTAAAACCATATAAATGTATTAATGATTGCCTATAAGATAAATACTTTCAAGATCATAATTGATTCATCCTACCATTTTCTTATCATTAACCATCTAGCTTTCCTTTCGCGTTAAATTGGAATTTGCGAAATACTGTAATAGGCCTATATGAATTTATGATTCTCGTTTTATGAAGATTTTTTATATATGTTCTGTTATCTTTAACTATTAACTATAATCAACTATTTCCATTGGTAAGTCAGCGGTATAATTTTTTAGAACATTCTGGTAGAGAAACGACCCATTTTTCTTTGGCGTTAAAATAGTAGGACTATAATTATGTATATGACCAACTTATCTTGACGAAATGAATTGTTAAACATTTGATTAGCCTACAATACACTCTCCATAGAAGAGTATAAAAACTCGTTGTAAACTTTTAAATGGTGTGGATTGAGGGTTATAGATATGTGACAAAATATTAATTTACAGAACCTACATACGCATAAAGATACTTATCTATCTATATATTATCTACTTACACGCACACATAAGTCTTTATTCATAGTTTATATATGACAAATCTGTTTTAACGTTTTTGTTGATCTTAAAATATTTTTATGTTGATTATTCATTACTTTTCATGTAGTTTTTTTTTTTTATTTCCTTATTTCCTATCCTGTTGGGGCCCTTGGGCTTATAGCATTCTGCTTTTCCAACTCGGGGTTGTAGCTTGGCTAGTAATAATAATATTGATAATAATAATAATAATAATAATAATAATAATAATAATTAATAATAATAATAATAATAATAATAAACTGTGTGTATTTTGCCGTGGCATATACATAGGTAATTTCATATATGTCTATATATAAATTTCAATGGACAGAGAGGAATCATAAAATATATTTCATGGGAGGAAAGAGAATAAAGAGAATGTGGAAGATCCAAATAGCCTTTGACGTTGATTCTTATTGAATAAACGCTAATTGATATTTATCCCTTTTAGTTCGAATGAAACTGGAAATATATTTTTCACAGGCAGTGAGAGGCAAAGCTAAAGCAGAAAAGAGAGAGAGAGACATAGATAGAGAGAGAGAGAGAGAGAGAGAGAGAGAGAGAGAGAGAGAGAGATTCTAATCCCATTTCTTTAAAACATGAATGTTTTCTATTCTAGAGAAGAAATTTATTAATAACTAAGTGGGTTTGGTTACCAATACTGATATCCATTTGTTGAAATATTATTATATATAATATTTAGAACGCATGAAATGAAAATACGTTTTTAAAATATAATGTTGAGACTTAGATCGTGTGATTCCATAATTGCTAGAGCATAAACTGAGAGAGAGAGAGAGAGAGAGAGAGAGAGAGAGAGAGAGAGAGAGAGAATGTTGATTATTAGCTTACAAAGTAATAACAACAACAACAACAACAACAACAACAACAACAACAACAACAACAATAATAATAATAATAATAATAATAATAATAATGATAATAATGTCAATTAATTAGTAAGATAGGAAGAGCTCATATGTTTTTTATTTGTCACGAAATCCTGAACCCATTTATTTGTGAAACCCTCTCGTTGCAAAGTACTCGTTATCCCATTGATCTACACAATGTAAGCTTCAGTAACTGATTGACTACATGACAGAAGGCTGATATGAAATTTAATCTCTGCAACGTTCCAAATCCATTATCAACATCAGAGACTTCAGAGTAGACAATTTATCAAACGCATCTGCTATTGCTAATAGACATTTGCCTATCCGTGATAGGCATGAAGGGCTTCGGGTCTATAAAAAGGTAGATTCACACTATTTCGACACTTTATTTGGTACTGTCAGTAATCTGGATGGTCTTTTTGAATGATGGAGTTACATTCTTTTATTTACTAAGAGGATTTATCAATGGATTTCTTTCTAGGTTTGTGAATCCGTCCAGAGAATATTGTGATTTAAAGTTTGTGAGTTAATGTTTCCATTTTCATGTAAAACTGTCCAGTACTTTAGCCGTAAAGTATAACTACATTCTTTGATACATACATGCCATAAAAAGAACGCTCATATCTCTCTAAGAATATATATCCTTGTTCTCAATAAGATAATAGGAGCATCTTGTGCAACAGATACTCCTGTAATTTACAAATAGTTGGGTCTTATTTCCTCCCTGCCGAGTCAGGCCTTATTTCCTCTCTGCCGAGTTGAACCTCATTTCCTCTCTGCCGAGTCGGACCTTATTTCCTCTGTGCCAAGTTGGACCTCATTTCCTCTCTGCCGAGTCGGACCTTATTTCCTCACCGCCGAGTCGGGACATTTCCTCTCGGCCGAGTCGTCCCTTATTTCCTCTCTACAGAGTTAGGCTTTATTTCCTCTCTTCTGAGTCGTCCCTTATTTCCTCTCTGCCGAGTCATCCCTTATTTCCCCTCTGCAGAGTTGGGCTTTATTTCCTCTCTGCCGAGTCCTTCCTTATTTCCTCTCTTCTGAGTTCGACTTTATTTCCTCTTTGTCGAGTCGGACAATATTTTTTTTTTTTTTTCTGCTGAGTTGGTCTTTATTTCCTCTTAGCCGAGTCGTCCCTCATTTCCTATCTGCCGAGTCGTCCTTCGTTTCCTTTCTGCCGAATCGTCCCTTATATCTTCCCTACCTAGTGTCTCTTTCCATTAGTATCAGCGTTACTGTAATTAATAATAGACCTCGACTCTGGTGTATGAGGCATAAAATTACGATATTGCTAAGGCCTCCAATATCATCTTTATATTATTTATATAAAAAGTAAGTGCTGCATTTTGTTCAGTTGCTCTATAAAGACGTAAGCACAGTGCATCATCACTGTTTCATGCGGCTCTCACAATACAACAAATACTGGACTTTACTATTCCTCCGAGGTAGGGAGTGGATGTGTGCAAGGTCCGTAGATTTACTTAATGAGTCATACGATGCCTTTGTCTGATCCTCCCTGTCATTCCATGGATCCTGGATGCTGATTATGTGTGTATGCTCAAATCATGGACAGTTTAAAACAAGTCAGTGGTCTTTCCCTTGCTTTTCCCCTTAGATATAATTTTAAGTGAAAGTAAGAGAAACTGGCAATTTAGAGGAGTGGAAGTTAGTAAAAGAAAATTTTGTTGGGATTGCAAGTGATGTATGTGGCAAGAAGGTTGTTGGAGGCAGCATGAGGAAGGGCAGTGAATGGTGGAATGAAGGAGTGAAGGTAAAAGTGGAAGAGAAAAAGAAGGCTTTTGAAGAATGGCTGCATAGTAATAGTATAGAGAAGTATGAAAAATATAGAGAGAAAAATGTGGAAGTAAAGCGCAAGGTACGTGAGGCAAAAAGGGCAGCTGACCTGAGGTGGGGTCAGGGATTGGGTCAGTCATATGAAGAGAATAAGAAGAAGTTTTGGAAAGAAGTAAAGAGAGTAAGGAAGGCTGGCTCAAGAATTGAAGAGACAGTGAAAGATGGAAATGGAAGGTTGTTAAAAGGAGAGGAGGTAAGGAAAAGGTGGACGGAATATTTTTAAAGTTTACTGAATGTTGAGGATAATAGGGAGGTAGATATAATTGCTGTTGCAGGTGTTGAGGTGTCAGTGATGGGAGATGAGAATGAGATAGAGATTACAATAGATGAAGTGAGAAGAGCACTAGATGAAACGATAGTAGGAAAAGCGTCTGGTATGGATGGTGTGAGAGCTGAGATGTTGAAGGAAGGGGGTGTGACTGTACTTGAATGGTTGGTGAGATTGTTTAATATGTGTTTTGTGTTGTCAATGGTACCAGTAGATTGGGTTTGTGCATGTATTGTACCACTATATAAGGGTAAGGGAGATGTGCATGAGTGTTGTAATTAAAGAGGTATTAGTTTGTTAAGCGTAGTTGGAAAAGTGTATGGTAGAGTAATGATTAATAGGATCAAGGATAAAACAGAGAATGCAATCTTAGAAGTACAGGGTGGTTTTAGAAGAGGTAGGGGTTGTATGAATCAGATTTTTACAGTAAGGCAGATATGCGAGAAATATTTAGCAAAAGGTAAGGAGGTGTATGTTGCGTTTATGGATCTGGAGAAAGCGTATGATAGAGTTGATAGGGAAGCAATGTGGAATGTGATGAGGTTATATGGAGTTGGTGGATGTTTGTTGCAAGCAGTGAAAAGTTTCTACAAAGGTAGTAAAGCATGTGTTAGGATAGGAAATAAAGTGAGTGATTGGTTTCTGGTGAGTGTGGGGCTGAGACAGGGATGTGTGATGTCGCCGTGGTTGTTTAACTTGTATGTTGATGGAGTGATGAGGGAGGTGAATGCTCGAGTGCTTGGACGAGGATTAAAACTGGTAGACGAGAATGACCATGAATGGGAGGTATATCAGTTGTTGTTTGCGGATGATACTGTACTGGTTGCAGACACAGAAGAGAAGCTTGGCCGATTAGTGACAGAATTTGGAAGAGTGCCTTACCTTATTGTGTGAGAGAAGGAAGTTGAGAGTTAATGTGGGTAAGAGTAAGGTTATGAGATGTACAAGAAGGGAAGGTTGTGCAAGGTTAAATGTCATGTTGAATGGAGAGTTACTTGAGGAGGTGGATCAGTTTAAGTACTTGGGGTCTGTTGTTGTAGCAAATGAATGAGTGGAAGCAGATGTACGTCAGAGGGTGAATGAAGGGTGCAAAGTGTTGGGGGCAGTTAAGGGAATAGTAAAAAATAGAGGGTTGGGCATGAATGTAAAGAGAGTTCTATATGAGAAAGTGATTGTACCAACTGTGATGTATGGATCGGAGTTGTGGGGAATGAAAGTGATGGAGAGACAGAAATTGAATGTGTTTGAGATGAAATATCTAAGGAGTATGGCTGGTGTATCTCGAGTAGATAGGGTTAGGAACGAAGTGGTGAGAGTGAAAACGGGTGTAAGAAATGAGTTAGCAGCTAGAGTGGATATGAATGTGTTGAGGTGGTTTGGCCATGTTGAGAGAATGGAAAATGACTGTCTGCTAAACAAGGTGATGAATGCAAGAGTTGATGGAAGAAGTACAAGAGGAAGGCCAAGGTTTGGGTGGATGGATGGAGTGAAGGAAGCTGGGTGATAGGAGGATAGATGTGAGAGAGGCAAGAGAGCGTGCTAGAAATAGGAATGAATGGCGAGCGATTGTGACGCAGTTCCGGTAGGCCCTGCTGCTTCCTTCGATGCCTTAGATGACCGCGGAGGTAGCAGCAGTAGGGGATTCAGCATTATGAAGCTTCATCTGTGGTGGATAACGGGGGAGGGTGGGCTGTGGCACCCTAGCAGTACCAGCTGAACTCGGTTGAGTCCTTTGTTAGGCTGAGAGGAACGTAGAGAGTAGAGGTCCCCTTTTTTGTTTTTGTTTCATTTGTTGATGTCGGCTGCCCCCCAAAATTGGGGGAAGTGCCTTGGTATATGTATGTATGTATAATTTTTTGAATGAAATAGATTTGGGTTTATTATTATTATTATTATTATTATTATTATTATTCCCTATCATTCTAAGTTACGTTCTTTTGACGAGTGTATTAAAAAGAATAACTATTACATAGAGAAAATTGACATATTTACATTCATAAAGACATGTTTATCTAATGACAATCTTATAATAAGAAGAAATATTTGTTAGAAAACTCTTCCATTTAAATAGGATGCAAAGATGATACAGGATAAGGAAAAGGGTTTGATCTGTTAGAAAATTTAGAGCATAAGAAAACAAAAGGCTGAAACTGTTGAATAATTTTCAAATATTTTGGTAACTGCAATGCAAGGTAGCAGAGGATCGGAAAACGCTTTTACACCTACATATTTAGGATTTGGTGAAAGTCTAATAATCTCTTTAGAATGCAAAAGTTATATGGAAAGATGGTTAATCAGTAACAATCCAACAAGGTTGCTGAAAGCGGATGACCGGATATTTTTAACACAGAGAGAGTATAGTTCTTTGAATGGATAATCCCTCATACTAACTAGAATGTTTTCGTCAAAAAATACATAAAATATTTCATTGAAATATGTGTCAGTATGTGAATGCACATATTTATCATGTAATTCATTCAGTCGTAATAAAGATTCATTATCACCGTCAGCTCTGTCATTTCCAGGACCATTCAAATTATATCAAAGAGGATAATGATTCCTGCTTATCGAGTCGCAAGTACTTGTCTCCTGAATCTCATTTCATCTATACAATTGCTGAATATGAGCTATCTGGATTTCATTGGATCTTAATTGATAACAGAGATCTAACAATCCAGATGCTGATATATTGGATATTTTAAAATTAATCAGTTATATAATGATTCTCATTATTTATGTTACTGTTGTGTTGCTATTGTTGAAGTTATTTTCAACAAGTTTACTTTGTTTGTAAAGATTAACTTTGTGGAGAGGCATCCAGCAAAAGATGGCATTCTGACAATTAGTTGAAAAGAAAAACAATGGCAAACTTTTATTTGGCGTCCAATATCTGATTCTCTTTTGGACACAAGTGTGAGGATTGAAAATGTGTCTCTCGAATCATGTCTTATTCTTCAACAATTTCCAATGTACTTTTATTAACAAAACTGGTCGAAACGGGTATTTCCAATAGGAGACAACAATGTTTAATATTCACAAATTAAACAAG
>NC_090735.1:42936638-42949138 GCF_036898095.1 Palaemon carinicauda | reverse complement strand
TTGCTCGTTGATTACTCTTTTCTTTGGCTTCTAATATTTCAGGAATCAGTTTATCTTTATGTTTTCCCCTAAATATTAACCTATAGAAAATTATTATTTGAATAACCATTTAAAGATTCGTTATTTTTTAGAATTATATGTAATTAATCTTTATCTATTTCCTTGTATGCTATTTGATCCTATTGTATTAAATCGATGTACACGTATAAAGAATAAGATTTTTTTCTTTTATACATCCCAACTATACTTTTTTTTTATTGACTAGCGACGCCAGTTTTATTCTAAAAGGAAAGAACAAAATGAAAAAAAACAAAGAGTCGGAAAACCATTCATAGTTTGGAATTCAGTGAATTTTTATGACATTGCAGGGAAATTCGAGCTGTTAGGAACTACATATAAAATATTTTGATGAAAACGGAAATGAAAGCGAAATTCATTTGGAAATAGGTCAGATATTCTTTTGTCGTTTTGCAGGATACGAAGCAAATTTAAATGCATTTAAACAATCAGTTCTTTTTATGGTAGGTTAACATGTGATCTGAGCAAAAGCTCTCTGTCACTGAAACTGAATTATGCTTAGTATGTATAATTGTCTGCCTGATTAACTGCACGTTGAATATCTCCCCTATATAATAAAGAGCAAGTTTCTGACTATATATACATACACACACACACACACACACACATATATATATATATATATATATACTTCCGGTCACGCTGACCTCCCCCATCCCTCGAGTATAAGGGAGAGGAGGTAGTCATACCATGGTTGGAGAGGGTGCATGATGTGCGTGTGTGTCCATATCTATCTAAACATTTAGCTGTCATTTATGACAGGTCGCTTACACTAGTAATGAATAATTGAAATATGTCGCAATACGATCAAGATAGATAGGATTAGTCTATGCTGGACTATATGTCGTAATCCAAATTATCATTTATAAGTACAAAATTAATTTTCGTTTTCATCTCCGAAATAATTTCTGTAAGATTAGGGTGTTTGGTAGCTTTTGATTAAAGTTTCAGGTTATATTCTTGATTATATTTACTATAGTTGAGTTTGGTGTTTCAACTCACATGAAGAACACGAGGAACATGATATAGAGACCACATTAAAGTTTTTTTGCATAATTTTCCGAATGAAATATGCTGATAATTACCACGTAGATTGGAATTAAGTGTTGCTCTCATTGAAAATAATTGTATATTGATTTAACTGGACTGTACAAGTGTGTGTGTGTGTGCATACATTCTGACTCACTATTTTCCTTTATACAGAGCAATAATGAAGGGTAACCAGTACAGTAATATGCAAGTGCTCAATTTCAACAGGGATATGCACTAAGGATAATATATCAGTACATATGTCTGATATCAGTGTGGCGGGATGTAAACAAAACAACCCCCACACCCTTGAATCTTACTTACTTACAATGGTCTCCACAAAACAAACTTTCCCCTTACGTTGTCAGCAGCGGGACTCTTGGACGGAAGGACAAAAATCAAAACAAAACATATCCTTAACACTATATTCTTACAAACTATAATAAATAAATCAATAACCATCCACAATCAAAGTACCAACACTTAAAACTAATCAAAACTTAACACCAAATAATATAATATATAATAACCAAAAGCACCATTCGTTAACAAAACTAAAGCAAATGAAATTCTCTCTCTCTCTCTCTCTCTCTCTCTCTCTGACAAAACTAAAGCAAATGAAGTTCTCTCTCTCTCTCTCTCTCTCTCTCTCTCTCTGACAAAACTAAAGCAAATAAACACCCTTTCTCTCTCTTGCGGTTTGACAAAACTTAGGTAAATAAACACTCTCTCTCTCTCTCTCTCTCTCTCTCTCTCTCTCTAATGACAAAGCTAAAGCAAATAAAATGTCTCTATTTAACAATACCAAAACATTACTCTCTCTCTCTCTCTCTCTCTCTCTCTCTCTCTCTCTCTCTGACAAAACTAAAGCAAATAAACACCCTTTCTCTCTCTTGCGGTTTGACAAAACTTAGGTAAATAAACACACTCTCTCTCTCTCTCTCTCTCTCTCTCTCTCTCTAATGACAAAGCTAAAGCAAATAAAATGTCTCTATTTAACAATACCAAAACAACAGTCTCTCTCTCTCTCTCTCTCTCTCTCTCTCTCTCTCTCTAATGACAAAGCTAAAGCAAATAAAATGTGTCTATTTAACAATACCAAAACAACAGTCTCTCTCTCTCTCTCTCTCTCTCTCTCTCTCTCTCTCTCTCTCTCGATTTGGCAAAACAAAAAAAATAAATTAGAATAAAATTAATCCTCCACATTCCTCCCCCCTTACTTTGCCAAATCCTCACACAACACTTACCTATCTTCTCATTACCCAGTCGCAATCAGGAACAGGGCCTCGGCTTCGAGTAACTGGGCCTTCATATACCTGCACTCTCTCATTCACTTCTTCCATGTCGTTTTCATTCAACGTACTATTACGATTCCCGTCTATGTTCTGCTCGTCTAAGATATCATCTGGCCCGAAAATCCCACTAATTTCTGTCAACAATTCATCCATTACATCTAAACCATTTTCTACTTTAACAAAAGAATCATTCATACTGCTTATCATTCTCCTATCTTTCATTCTCGTGTCCGTCATACGTTCTCTTGCCTCATCTAACGAAAAACCACACACACTATAAGTATCATTCATACTCATCCAAGTTTCATCTGTATTAATACATTTATCTTCCATACTCACCTGTACATTTACACCCTTGTCCTGCTTATTCTGATTCCCGCCAACAACTACAAAATTTTCCTGTCTTTCATCCCCAGTAAAATTCTCAGACTTCTTTTTCTTTCCATACTCTACTAACACCAATTGCTTATCTTCTAAACCTAATGCCTCACACATACTCGGTTCATACTTGTTCGTTTTCAGCCATTTATTCATACCATTCTCCTGAATATATCTTGGTACCTCCTTCCATTTCCGCAACTGATTGTGGTGTGCCCTAACCTTTTCCACACTACCATCCACACTTACTTTACCTAAAACATAACTCAACCCACTAGAACCAACATCTAACACCTCATATGGACCTTCAAACTTATCACGTACCTTATTGACATTCATTCTTCCTTTTTCAATTACTTCTTTTAACACTTTCTCTCCCACTTTGTAGCTTTCAAATCTCTCATTTGCTTTCTTCCAAACATCTCTATCATTCTCGGACACACTCAATCTCGGTCTTACTATCTTTTCAAAATTCAACACAAACTTACACGGAGACATACCAGTACTCTTGTGCACCGTCGCATTATACGCCCACAATGCACGCCCAACATATAAATCCCAATCATTATCACATGTACTCATCATCCGCAAAATTTCTGTCAAGGTTCTTACCGTCCTTTCAGCCAAACCATTCGCACTTGGCATATACGGAGTCGAATACACATGTTCAATGCCCCATTCTCTTAACATCTGCTCAAACTCCAATCCAACAAACTCCATACCATTGTCACTTAACATTTTTGCAGGCTTACACACACTCATCGGCAACATCACTTGACTTACCATTCTCGCTACAGTCTCACTTTTTTATTCTTGATGGGTACTGCATACGCAAACTTGCTCATATGATCGACCATGACAATCATTCCCACATGTCTCCTCGCAGTCACAGGCAACGAAACACAATCAATCACAAACATCTCAAATGGCTCTTTCATACGTAACCTCAGAACAGGTGGACTTGCATGCATGCTCTGATACTTTCCCTTCTGACAATCCTCACAAGTAGTCGCTACATCTCTACAAATATGACTCAACCCAGGCGTAAACAACCTCTCTCGCATGCATTCCCACAATTTATTCTTCCCCATATGCCCATACCTGTCATGCACTACCATACACATACTTACAGCTGCATGCATTGGAAACACAGGAACATATATATCTTCATCCATTCCCCTATGCAAAAAATACACAATATTCTTACAAACAACAAATCTTTTAACAACTTTCTTATACGCTTCCAAATCACACGGCCATTCTTCCACCCTAATACCATTTAAAATACATTCACGTAACCTATTTATTTCGAAACATTCACCTTGCATTTCTTCCACCTCTTCTTTGCTTAACAAATCATCTTCACTCTTTGCAATATCAATCATGCCAACAAAATTCGCCATGAATACACTATTATCCTCAATTACTATTACCTTACAGCCATTCTTTGAAAGCAAACCCTTACCAACATCAACTGACACATGGTGCAACCTCAAAAAATCTATTCCCATCAAAAAACAACTAGGCATTTCATTCTCTCCCATTACAATAAAATTATGTTCAACTTCCATACTCCCTAGATTTGCCTTCAACCTCACTTCTTCCCAAACAAGTTAAACTTCCCTGACCTATTCCATGAATTCTCACACTCGTACACTGTCTTTTCACTTCCCAATTGTACCTCTCAATTTCCCTGATAACCGACTCATTTACTAATGACACTTGAGCACCCGTATCAATTAAACTACAATATTCATTCTCATTTATATTCACATATGTCATCATCCTTCCTCTTACACCATGCATACATACATTTATTCTCCTTTCAATTCTGTCGCTCACTTCACCAATATGTTCATCATCATATTCACTGTCCTCTATACCATCATATCTTAGATTAAGGTCACTTGCACCATTATCCTTCTCACTCAACAATTTGCAACATTCCTCATTACATTGCATCCTCAAGATATATTCCCTATCATTCTCCTTACATGCCCTATATTCCATCGGTCGATTCCATCCAAAATACAAATACACAGTTACACCATACAACATACTTACCACCATTAATATCTTTGATAATAATTCCCCTTCTAGTACACTACTCTCCTCCTCATATACCATTTCTTTTGACACTTCATTCATCACCCTTCTTTTAAGCTCGCTTACGCTACCCGGTATTTCCGTATTTAACCCCTCTTGTATTAACTTACTTACACCCATTAGGATACACTTATATACCATATCTTCCCCTTCACAAATCTGCTCCACAACTAAACCTTCAGGCAACCTTTCAGAATTCTGATTACTCTCTTTATCTTCCATCCTCCCATGCATCCTCGACATCGCATCTGCTATCACATTCTTATTTCCCGGTACATATTCTAACCTAAAATCAAATTCATTCAAATCCTCTATGGTCCTAGCAACCCTTGCATTCACACACTCTTTCCTTATCATATACACTAGGGGCTGATGGTCAGTACGCACAATGAATTTTACACCATACAAAAATACTTTCAATGCTTTCACACAAAATCGTATCGCAGCCAATTCCCTGTCAATCGTCGAATACTTCCGCTCAGCTTTATTAAATGCTTTACTAACATACGCTATTACTCTCAATTGCTCTTCTCCATTTACTCTCTGCATTTGAACCAAACAACCACCCATACTAACCCCACTCGCATCCGTATACAACTCTAGCATATTCGCATTTTCACTGTAGTCTGGAAATGCCAAAGTGACGTCTTTCGCAGCCTCTTCCTTCAACCTTTCAAACGCTTCTATCATCCGATCATCCCATTTTAATTTTGTACTATTCCTTTTACCCGTCCATTCATTCAAAGGCTTCCCTATACCTGAACAATTTCTAACAAACTTGCGCCCAAACTCAACCAAACCAAGAAAACCTCGCAACTCACGCACAGTCCGGGGACGTGGAAATTCTCGCACCTTATTCACAAACTTGTCACTCTTCCTTATACCAGATTCACCCACTACATGCCCAAGAAATTCCACCTCCCTGGACAACCATGTACACTTCTTAAGCTTAATTTTCACACCAACTTCAATTAACCGCATCAACACTGCCTCAAGCAACCGCATATGTTCCTCAACAGTCTCGCTCCCAATCAGAATATCATCTATAAAAACAGTCACCTTCTGTCGATCGAAACCAGCCAATACAACATTCATCGCTCTTTGGAAGGCAGCAGGCGCATTAGCAAGACCAAAACTCAACCTTTTAAATTGAAAGTGACAATTAGTACTTGAAAATGCGGTAATGGGCCTGCTCCCCTCTGCCAGAGGCATCTGGTAATAGCCACGCACCAAATCTAATTTAGTAAAAACTTTCATTCCATGCATCTTATAAACACAATCAGACACCAAGTTCATTGGAAAACGTTCTTTAACAGTCACTTCATTTACCTTCCTATAATCAATACACATACGTAAACTTCCATCAGGCTTTCGTACAGGGACAATAGGGCTATTCCAGGCACTCTCACTCCTTTCTATTACACCCATACGCTCTAATTCCTGACCCTGCTCCTCTATCTCCTTGGCAATAGGCGGAGAAAAATGCCTGGGACGCTGATATATGGGGGTATCATCACTGAGAACTATTTTAAATTCTGGCAGGTCTGACCCCCCACAATCATCGTCACCGAGACTCATAACTCTCCGCTTATCCCATAACATCTTAAGCAATCGTTCCCTTTCGACCTCACTTATACTCTCATCTAACTTAATTCTTCCTTTCAACGTATCGTAATCCCAATCGTCATCGTTCTTTACCTTACCAGCCATTACCTGTCTCGCCTTTACATATCTTCCATCCTCTACATTGATCAGTGTATACATACATCCCATGCAATCGCCCTCATGTATACCACGTACTCTCTTCCTCCTAACACACGGCAACAACCTTACATACACCTTGGGTTCCTGCATATTCATAACACCATCATATATATACGCACTCGTTTTCACCAAATTACCTGCTTCCATACCTTCCACTTCATATTCATCCTCGTCACTATTTGAAATTCCCAGACTGCTCGGCCATGCAACTTTTACACTAATCACCTCACCTTTCTTACCCGATAACTTTACACTTTCCTTTGCTACCAACGGCACTCCCTTCCCCCACCTTCGTACTCACTCTGCCGTCTTCCTTTAAATAAAATTCCCCACAAATATTACCTTTAACCTTTATTTCTATCATATTCACACTTGGATGTACAATCATACCACATTTTTTCAGAAATTTATACCCAAGCAGTACGTCATATTTCTCATTCGCTCCCTCGACCACGTAAAAATCATTATCCTCCATCATCAGCCCCCCAATCATAACATTTTCCCACAACTTTCCTTGCACAGGCATACGCAAATTACCAATACCTTTTACTTCACCCTTACATCCCTTAAATTTACAAACCTCTTTTACCTTGTCATATGCATTCCTAAACATTAAATTGACACCACAACCAGTATCAATCAAACCAACCAACTCTACACCATTAAAAATCATTTTCACACTCATGCAATCATGTGCTCTTTCTCCCATCACATCTTCATGCAATAAACCCTCACAAACATGCATCACATTCACTCCCCACACACACGAGGACTCACCCAGCTGAACCCTCTGATTAATTAGTTTCCCGAACATCCTGGCTGACTTGATCCCTTCTTTCTACAAACCCTAGCTACATGCCCATCTACACCACATTCTAGCATAATGACCATCCTTACCACAATTACCACAAATTACATTCATACGATTACTACGGCATCCACTCACTATGTGCCCAGTCATACCACACCGATAACAATTAACCACTTTCTCTTTCTTACAGTCGCTAATACGATGCCCTGTCTCTCCACACCCGAAACATGCTCCTAATGCCCATCTACACTCGTTCTTTTTATGTCCTACCTTCCCACACCTATAACACCTCTCTTCACGGATACCACTACCTAACCTAACTTGCTGCGTACTAGCACTTCTATCTCTCCAAACTTGATTTCCCTGTCTAAACCCATCATTTCTCGGCATGGGTATTCCTACATTACTCACCCTAACACTTCTATCTACTACACTATCAGCTGCCCTCATTGGCCCTCTCATAACAGCATCTCTAAAACTACCAAATTCTGGTACACATTCCTCCATTCCAGTTCTTACACTCACAGATTTACTTTCTTTCATACACCTATCCAACTCGTAATCCTCAACTATCTCTAAAATATCATCCCAAGTCAATCTCTCTAGTCCACCCTCATTTTCTCCTTCCGTTTCAAATTAATAAACTCACACACACTCTCTGGTACTGTACCCAAAAACTTCTTCATTAGTTCCTTATTTTCATTTATTCCTTCGTCCCCATACTTCTTTCTAGTCAATGTTTCTAACCGACATACATACATCAAGATTGCTTCACCCACCTTCATTCGTGCTTCATCAAAATCATTTTTTCGCTTATACCTAACACTACCTTTCATACGTTTTACCTGTTCAATTATCCTCTTCTTTACACTTTCATACTCAACCTCTCCTACACTCATTATCACCCCATACATCGTCAACAAATATCCTGACAAAAATTCTCCCAACTCCCTAGCCCAAACTCTCTTACTATCCCCATACTTAGCCTGACAAAACCTTTCATATTCCCTAAAGAAGTCATATACATCCCAACTGCTATGTTCATTAAACCTTTCACACCTAGGTACCTCTCTCATAAACACTGTCTTACAAACTTCCTCTACTTCATTCTCACTACTATCTTCACTGTCTACTCCCTTCTTGTTGCCTTCTTCATTTGAATACAATGAATCTAATTCTACACTCAAAGTCCTATCTTTAACTATTCCCTTCTTACCCTTTTTCTTACTTACCACCTTCACCCATTCATGATCATCCTCACTCACACCCTGACCTTTCTTCTTTTCTTTCTTCACATTATCTTTACCTTTCTTCTCATTCTTCCTATCACCCTTCGTTCCAATCTTACTATGTCTAGTCCCCTTATTTTCAATATCACTATCACTACCTTCCCCATTATCACTTACCCTATCCTCTTCCACAATCAACCCGTTACCAGAAGCAGAAGCTACTCCTCCGACTGCACCTTCACCATGACAGTTTTCATCATCCCCATGACTTGCCCTACCATTGCTTCCATTCGTTTCTCATTTTCTCGCATCCTCGTCTCAACACCCTCTTCCACTCTCTCTACAGTTCCCTTTAACTCACTAAGCTCCTTCTGCATCGCCGCATTCTCCCAGTTCAACCTCTCATTCTCTATTAGCAACCTCTCTTTCTCAACTATCCACATCTGCTCCCGTTCTTTATAATGCCGCAATTCTTCCTCCAAAGCCTCGTATTTACCTTCCATTTTTCTTCAACCTTAATCCTAATTCCGTCCTTCGTCAAAGAGTCCAGCTTCAATCCCACCTCTCAAGTCGTGTCCCTGTTCGGGCGCCAAATTTATGTGGCGGGATGTAAACAAAACAACCCCCACACCCTTGAATCTTACTTACTTACAATGGTCTCCACAAAACAAACTTTCCCCTTACGTTGTCAGCAGCGGGACTCTTGGACGGAAGGACAAAAATCGAAACAAAACATATCCTTAACACTATATTCTTACAAACTATAATAAATAAATCAATAACCATCCACAATCAAAGTACCAACACTTAAAACTAATCAAAACTTAACACCAAATAATATAATATATAATAACCAAAAGCACCATTCGTATAACCCGCAAAAACCCTAACAGACTTAAAATTACCCCACACACCAAAACCAATATTTGTTTATGTGTGGACGTCGTTGTCCACACAAGGGCCAACAGTCCTTTTATAGCCCAACCCCACAACTCGGTTGCAACGCCACAATATGGCAACACTTGACACTCAGTCAATACAAAATGTTTTAATTGATTTAGTCCGTGAGCGTAATCATCATCATCATCATCCTCATCGGTATCATCATCATCAACAGCAATCAGAAGTAAATTCGGTCCGGGTCGTCAACAAATAAATCAATCTGAGCAGTCCTATCAAGTTCTGTTATAGGCCAAGTCGTCAACAAACAATTTTACATTCAAGAAAACCTCTCCAAAGGAGGAATCACGGCCTGCCAAAATAAAAAGAAAAAACACTTATGAACACTCCTAACTAACTTAACTATCGCACTATAATCAAAGATAAACAATAAACTTTCATTCACGAACGCGCCTAACAAAAATGAATAAAAACAGTACTTACTCCGAATATAAAAAAAACACTAATCAGCCGGCTTTCGAAGAACAAAAAAAATAACAACCGACTCCTTCCACAGTCCGAGATCCAATGCTTTCGCCCAAGACATTCATCACCGCCCTATCCTAGCTAAAAAAAATGTAAACAAACAACCTCAAATATACCAACAATCTTTCCAACTACAAACAGTCATTCGCTAATTACCCTTTTTCTTCGGCGCGCACCGCGGACACACAAAACACGCACACACAAACGCACATACACACCTACTCTCTCGCGCACGCGCGATCTAACAAAACTAAAGCAAATGGAATTCTCTCTCTCTCTCTCTCTCTCTCTCTGACAAAACTAAAGCAAATGAAGTTCTCTCTCTCTCTCTCTCTCTCTCTCTCTCTCTCTCTCTCTGACAAAACTAAAGCAAATAAACACCCTTTCTCTCTCTTGCGGTTTGACAAAACTTAGGTAACTAAACACTCTCTCTCTCTCTCTCCTCTCTCTCTCTCTCTCTCTCTCTCTAATGACAAAGCTAAAGCAAATAAAATGTCTCTATTTAACAATACCAAAACAACACTCTCTCTCTCTCTCTCTCTCTCTCCTCTCTCTCTCCTCTCTCTCCTCTCTCTCTCTCTCTCGATTTGGCAAAACAAAAAAAAATAAATTAGAATAAAATTAATCCTCCACATCAGCACTTCTGTGCACAGAAAATTTAAATTGATTACCTAACGGGTGAACCAAAGATGTATTTATAGTTAATTTCTTTTTTTTTTAGTGAATAATCTTAAATGTATATTATTCTCATAAAATAAATTAGATATGAAAATATTTCTAGAGTAATTGTGTTGAATGATGCATCATTAGTGGTAATTACTATTTCGGAGAATAATTAAGTCCAAAATACTCAAATAATATTTGTGATATGTCTTCTATCCAATTTTTTTTTTTTTTAATTCGTAGACCTGTACGTATTTTCATGGTTAGGTGTGTGCTTTCCGAAATATATATTTCATAGTTGATTGTTCATATAATTCATTGAGTAATTCCACAGAGAATCAATCTAGTGCGTAAAATGTTAAAAAAAAAAATATATATCAAAATTTTTACGCGAAGCTTTATTCCTGTAATTTGCCCCACGGAAAAATGCATCTCAAATGAATTATTATATTAACTGGAATTTGTATATAACTTTTTCACTTCCAATGATAAAAGAAAATTTGTCATATGTCATGATAAAATATATCTGTTTTATATTGCTGAATATATTTTGAGAAAGTAATATATCTATCTATCTATCTATCTATCTATCTATCTATCTATTTATCTATATATATATATATATATATACACATATATATATATATATATATATATTTATATATATATATATATATATACATATATATATATATATATATATTTATATATGTATATATATGCATATATATATATATATATATATATGTATATATATATATATATATACATATATATATATATATATATGTATATATATATGCATATATATATATATATATATGCATATATATATATATATATATATACCATATATTATACATATATGTTTGTGTGTGTAGGTAATTATTTTATTACTCCTTACACAAGATTACGAGCCCGAGATTTACTTAGTTTCTGATGGTTATGTAAAGTGTTCCTTAAATATTTATAAAATGTAATATTTTTCCAAATAATCTTGCACGAGTTTCCCTTAAAAAACTTTATTTACTGTATAACTACAGATGACTATAAACTATTTGTTCATCTTTTTCTTTTAGTTTAATATTTGTTTAAATCAGATTTTTAGAGTAGTACAACTTTGACTTCGTTAAAAAAGGATTCCTTTATGCTCTTAATTTTGTGTTTTACGGAAATATCAATAATTCGTTCGCTATTTCATTTTTTCAAACCTATACTGTGCTTAGTCAAAATAATGATCAATTATCAATACATATGGTACTCCTTCCATAAGCCACCTTTCTAATTCCTTCTTATTTTCCTTCTCCGGCTGTCTTTCACTTAGAATAATTCTCTCTCTCTCTCTCTCTCTCTCTCTCTCTCTCTCTCTCAGCTCAATCTACCACTAGCACCCTTTCAAGTAAAAACTCTTCGGACTTCAAAGATTGCCAAACTATTCCTCTCTCTCCCAAATCTTTACTAGAAATATTGGACTTCACTTTTTCTTCCTTTTGGGTTTATTGTGTTGTCAAAGTTTTTATTGAATCGAACTGTACCTCCTGATGCTATTAGAAATTTGGAACTTGCAATGAATTCTTTATTAATCCACAGTGTTTGTAGATATTGTTGCAATCAGACTATTCTTTTTGTAACATTGTGAAATTAAAAAGGTTTAATCATAAAGATTCATATGGTGTTACTCAAATCTATAAAATTTTTGAAGGAATGTTTGAAATAAACATT
>NC_090735.1:42911638-42931638 GCF_036898095.1 Palaemon carinicauda | reverse complement strand
CACAGAGGAGGGTGGTGTTGGAGTCTTCGAGGGGAAAATCCTCCCAACGGAGGGACGTGCAGGATGTCCTTCAAGCTTGATACTCTGGATCCTGTCGTTGGGCTTCAGCCAGGGCGTTGTAATCCAATCCCAGTTGAACGGCAGCCAACGTGTTTCTTGACAGGGTATCGGCAACGGGATTCATTTTCCCAGGGACGTATTGGAGGGTGCAATTGTATTCAGCCATGGCGGAGAGATGTCGGCGTTGACGGGTGGACCAGGCGTCAGACTGTCGAGTGAAGGCGTGCACCAGAGGCATGTGGTATGTACGAATGACGAAGGGCGTACCTTCTAAGAAATGGCGAAAGTGACGGACAGCCAAGTGCACCGCCAGCAATTCTCGATCGAAGGTAGAATAACCCGATTCTGCCTTGGACAGTTTTCTGCTGAAGAAGGCCAATGGGCGGGGCAAGCCTTTGACCACCTGTTCGAGTACTGCACCAATAGCGACGTCGCTGGCATCGGTGGAGAGAAGGAGAGGGGCGTGTGGGATAGGAAAAGTGAGAGCCGCAGCAGTTGATTGGGCCTTCTTTGCATTGCAGAAGGCTGCTTCTTGAAGGGGACCCCACTTCAGGTCCTTTGGCTTGCCCTTGAGGGAGGCGTAGAGGGGAGCAGGAGTGGCGGCAATGGCTGGCAGAAAACGGTGATAATAGTTGATCATGCCCAAGAATTCCTGCAGAGCTTTGACGGTCGAGGGCGTGGGGAATTTCTGAACGGCTGCTACCTTCTCAGGGAGGGGATGGACTCCTTCAGGAGTGATACGGTGCCCTAAGAACGACACTTCGTTGGCGCCAAAGGTACACTTGTCGTACCGGACTACAAGGCCGTTTTGTTGCAGGCGGTCGAGCACGATGCGCAGGTGACGGAGGTGTTCCTCTTTTGAGGAGGAGAACACAAGTATGTCGTCCACATAACATACACAGAAAGGGAGGTCCCCTAGGATGCCATCCATGAGACGTTGAAACGTTGCCCCAGCATTACAAAGGCCAAAACAGGAGTAATTGAAGGTGTATGTGCCAAACGGAGTGGTGATGGCGGTCTTGGGGATGTCTTCTGGGTTCATAGGCACCTGATAATACCCCTTCAGGAGGTCGAGCGTAGAGAAAACCTTCGCTTTGTGCAGGTAGGAGGTTACATCGGCAATGTTTGGGAGGGGGTAGTGATCTGGTTCTGTTTGCATGTTCAGGCGCCTGTAATCCCCGCACGGACGGAGGGAGCCGTCTTTCTTCAGAACGATGTGTAAGGGTGACGACCATGGGCTGGAGGCCTATTGGCAAAGGCCCATTTTCTCCATTTCGGCGAACGTCTGTTTGGTGGCTGCCAATCGTTCCGGTGCCAGACGTCTGAATTTTGCGAAGACTGGGGGTCCCGTCGTCTTGATATGGTGATAAATACCGTGCTTGGCAGGAACCGTGGGCATTTGGCGAAGTTCTGGACGGAAAACTTCCGGGTACGACGTGAGGAGGTGGGCGTAGGCATCCGTGGGTGCGCTGATGTGGAGAGCGAGGTTAGAGGGGGCGGGTTGAAGAGGTGTCGACAAGTACGAGTCTGCGTTGACCAATCGTCGGTGGGCGACATCGACCAGAAGGTGGAAATGAGAGAGGAAATCCGCACCGAGGATTGGCATTGTGACATCAGCAACGAGAAACTTCCAATTGAATTTACCGTTTCCGAACGATAATGTGAGGTTCTCGTAACCGTAGGTGGGTATTGCAGATCCGTTGGCAGCTACCAAGCGGACGTCGGCAGATATAGACAGACTACGTTGTGCCTTGAAGAGTTTCCTTGGCAAAAGAGAACGACAAGCACCCGTGTCTACCAAAAATCGCACGCCCGTTCCTGCATCCTGTAAAAAGAAAAGATTAGAAACATGGGAGGCCACCGCCACAAGCGATGGCCTACTTACACGTTTTTTGGCCACTGACAATCTTTGGCACATTTCTTCGCGGTTGCCCCGAATATGAAGTGGTAGTAGCAAAACTGCGGCGGATGGGAGGTAGTAAGTGGCTGTAGAAGTCGTTTGTTGGGGCGTGAGCGATTGGTGGGTGGTGGGTGGCTTTGTCGCCGCTTCGGCACGTCACGGGGTAGGCGTGTATGTCCTACGGCATTCATGTCAGCTTCGGTTGACGTTGAATAGGCATCCTCGTCGTCAGGGGTAGAGGCGTTGATGGAGGTCTTGAAGTGGCTGTCCATAAGGGCATCGGCTTTGGTCATCAAGTCCTTTATAGGTAAACTATCGACATCGGGTATGGCAGCGCGCACAGGTTCAGGTAAACGGCGTATCCAAAGGCCACGGAGTATGTTCACCTCACGAGGAGAGCCGTCTGCGGAAGGTTGAAGGCGAGCGATACTGGTCATTTCCCTGAGGGCAAGCGAAGCCCTTTGGTCCCCCAACGGTTGTTGCGAGAGCTGAAAAAGCTTTGCTATACGGGGGGCTGGCGACGGCGAGTACTGCTGCAGAAGGTATGATTTGAGGACGTCATACGCTATTGGGGTGTCTTCTTGTTCACAAAGCCAGTCGGATATTTCTGGGAAGGTGTCCTCGGGTATCGCCGCGAGAACATAATCCGCTTTGGTGGTTGAGCGATTCACGCCCCTGATACGAAAGTGGACTTCAGCGCGTTGAAACCAAGCGAACGCTTCTCCGCTAGCGAACAGTGAAAGTTTCAATGGAGCGGCCGCAGTGCCAACTGCTGGGGTAGAGTCCGCCTCCGTCATATTACCAACGATGGAGGGGCGAGGGAGGTAGGGGTGGAAGGCAGTGGGAGCGAGTCGACTTCCGGGGTCACCAATGTGACGGGCCGAGAGAGGAGTTGTGAACTCAAAGGCAGATTGGAAACGACTGAGTTATTTATTAAGGAACACTCTTCTTTATATACAAAACCTCAAGGCAACAGGACATGACCTGTTCGAGAGACAGACAATGTTACAGAGCAAAACGGAGACATGATCATTCAGGTTCTTTTTAGTGCGAGGGAAGAGCGCAGATACAAGCATAATATATACAAAATAATTATGTAAAATTGTGTGACACACGGTTGGTACATCATCTGGGGTTTGACTAGTTTTCAACATCAAGCTGGTCAACTGCGAGACAATGATAGTGAGACACTTTTGTATAGATGAATGGCGTGATCTGTCTATTGTCTGTGATACTTAACTTAGTAGAAAACCGATTGAAATTATCTTATCATAATTCGTATAATGTATCAGACATATATTTGCTTATTCTAAAGCAAAATTACCCATAATAAGTTTGAATTCTTTAGAAAAATTTAACATTAGAATTATATTTATGTACTAAATCTGACAAGGTTTGCTCTTTTTTGGGGAGGGGAGAATATAGTTTCATAATAGCCCATGTTTTAAATAAATTAAGTAGCTTATTTCTATAGGATTGTTTAACGAGGAAGTGGATTGTGTCCATTTAAATTTCATCATCCATAAACGAAATACGATTCTTATATATTGAATAGTTCAATTTCTTAATCAAATCATAATGTTGTCTCTAAATTCACGGAAAATACAAAAGCATATATGAATGAAATACTTTTGTTCAATCAAGCCTTAAAAATAAGTTTAAGATAAATAATTATTGAGTAACTAGCCTCAATTTCCATGGGCAAGTGATTATTATGAATCAGTTGTCTAAAAACATCAAATATAAGGCATTAGTTTAAATATGCAAACTAAAAATGCTAAGTGGCGGACATAGCAACTTTAAAATAAATAACAATTTAACTTAATCGAATGACTTATATGTTAAATAGATAATTGCGAGCACTTAAAAGAGTGGGGACTATTATTACACAAACGGTAAAAATCTAAATGCAGTTGTCTAAAATATCAAATATAACATATTAGTTTGAATTTATAAAGTACAAAAGCTGAGCGGCGGACATGGAAATTTTAATTAAAAAACAATTTAACTTAATCGAATAAGTTATATATAAAATAGCTAATTGCAAGTACTGAAATGAGTGAGTACTATTATTACACAAACTGTAAAGACCTATATGCAGTTGTCTAAAATAACAAATATAAGACATTAGCTTAAGTTTAAAAAATACTAAAGGTAAGTTACGGACATGGCAACTTTAAATCAAATAACAATTTAACACAATCGATTGTGTATATGTATATGTATATGTAAAATAACTAATTGCAAGCAATTAAATGTGTTGTAACTATTATTACACAATCTGTAAAAGTCTAAATAATAGCATCAACAATCATTTCATCAACAATCATTTTTCCACATGAAAATAAAAATGATCTCAAGAATCACGGACTACACTATAGCAAGAGGCTGTGCCTGGCCGGGAAGAACCAAGCAATCTGCAACAACAACAAAACAAAGACAGTAGATGTAACTATAACTCACAGAGACTGCAACGGAAAGCGCAGTCATTTATTAAAGAAATGACTTGGGGCGGCTTCCCACAGCCCACGACCGCAACATAAGTCAACCCTGAATACCACTCAATTCGTGGGCGTAATTTCGCAGTACTCCGGAACACGACGATAACTCATTGCTTGAATTAGGTGATAAATGGACAACACACTTGCTTCACAATTAGTAAGGAGAGACACGCGATGGGGATACATATATGCGGAAATGAGGCAAATATGCACACGCACATACACACACATACACTGATATGCATATGGTTACTTTTTTCTACAGAAATGTGTCAAGCCCCCCCCCCCAAAAAAAAATAAATAAATAAAACCAACATACGTATGTAAAGCCCTGTCCACACGATCGAGCATGCCCGCCGTGCTAACAGTGATACCAGACCACAGTAGTTAGTAAGAATGAGGGTTAGTGACGTCAGAAGCGGGAATACCACAGACAGGGATCTGGCATCATAAGGTGTTGCCAGATCCCTGCCTTTAGTGTTCCCGTTTCTGACGTCATCAACCCCCATTTTCACTAACTATTGTGGCCTGGTATCACTGTTTGCCCGTCGGGCATGCTCGATCGTGTGGACAGGGCTTTACGCTTTCTGTACCATGCGTACTCAGCACCATCTACTCTGCCTTTGTGTGGAATGGATTCCGTCATACACTTTGTGTAGGGGCATCAGAGACACATAGCTGTTTCCCACTTCCTTTTAATTTCTGTCAAATTTATTTCATAAATTGGTCTAGTCATCATTTTCCATGTACATTTCACAACAGTTCCTCCTGTAACATACCAGCTGTCATTTATGAGTCAAGAGGTCAACTGCTCTTTAAATATATCGCACATATGAAATATATATATATATATATATATATATATATATATATATATATATATATATATATATATATTTCAAATAAGCCATATATATTAATACATTAAAGTCTGGATTCTCTTAACGACCTCGGGATCAGAGCCTAAGGCGGAACCGCCCAAAGACTATGATATCGGACCGGCGGGGATTTGAACCCTCGTCCAGGATATCTGTATGCCAGTGACCATACCACTCCGCCACGATATCATAGTCTTTGGGCGGTTCCGCCTTGGGCTCTGATCCCGAGGTCGTTAAGAGAATCCAGACTTTAATGTATTGATATAAATGGCTTATTTGAAATATGAAAGAAACACGTTTAAATGTGCAAAAAATTTATCATATATATATATATATATATATATATATATATATATATATATATATATATATATATATATATATATATATATATATATATATATATATATATACACACACGCAGGGCCAGATTAGGAAATGGGGGCTTGGGGCACTAATATTTAGGGAGGCCCCCTCACACATAAAAATTCATTATCAATCATTATCTCCTCCTACGCCTATTGACAAAAAATTAAATGAAAATTAATTAATCTATAAAAAAAGAACTCAATTATTTTTTTTAAAACGTGTGAGTGGGTAATGTAAGGTTTTGATTAATGTTTTTTTTTTTTTTTTTTAATTCTTACAATTTCATAGACTAAGAATAAATTTGGCCACATTATTCAGTTTATGTCATATGGCAAATTACCATAAGGGCTTCCGATCAAGTGAAGATATGGATTATTAGTTGTATAAATTTCTTCAATATGTTCAAATTACTACTAATATTTTTACACTCCCTATAAAAATTTTATCGAACAAACATAAAGCACTTAACCTTTCATCAGTCATTGATGTCCTTAGATGATTCATTTTATGTTACTGATAATACACAGTAGTGATAGCTATTGTATATATATATATATATATATATATATATATATATATATATATATATATATATATATATATATATATATATATATATATATATATATATATATATATATATGCGTGAGTACATTAAACCCCCCTCTCGATAGTTTCCAATATTTTGATACAATTAAGGGTAGTCTCCACCTTACAAGGGTGATTTTTGCCAATTTTTTTTTTCTTTGCTAAAAGTCTTCCTTTTGCCTATCAGAAGGCCGTGATATGTGTAGAATTCATCTCCAGCCTCTAAAATGCCCCCCCATGGTCATCAACGCCCCCCTTATGTTAATAGTAAAAATAAGAAATATCATTAGTAATTGTCTAATTTTTATAGTTTACCCCTTAAAAACTGTTCAAAGTCGTTTTCTAATATCAGTGACGTCAAAGAAAATGAGCTCAGGGGTGACTATGATTTTATATCCAATATTTCTGTCATCAGACAAAAATCGTAATTTCTCGTTTTTTCTTTTTCGGGAGAGGGGTGTATTTCTTTGCTTGTCCTGCTCTTATGCCTTAAGTAATATAATATTTAGATGTTTTAGGCTATCAAGTGACATAATACCTACAAAGCATCAGAAGGTTTTTTCCCGAAATCGAGATTTTAATTTTTGGTGAATATTTATTTCTAGGTTTCCCACCATCATCGGCTTGGCTTTCACTAAAGTTATTGCTCGATTTTTCTTGCTGTGTGCTTATTTACTGTTCGATTTTGATAAAACTTTGTGTGCTTGTTCCATGTGGATAAACAAACATGCCTATAGAACGATATTTCAATTCAAGACAGTAGTTTCTCACTGGTCACCAAATAACTTTAAGTCGCTAGCTCCGATTTTCACATTTTTATTCATAAAATCCTTTATTTTCCCTGTAGGATGAGAAACCTTACTGAGGATATGCCTTATTATAGTGCTAATAATGCCTGAAAATTTCATTAGCTTGTCTTGATTAGTGTATTTTTGGGAAATATTTTTTACGATTGGCACCCATTCAAGGTGGTCCAAGGTGGAGTTAAGAAAAAAATTATCGTATAATTAACGCAATCAATAAAAAAAACTCGTGAATTACGGAAACCCGTTTGATTCCTGATTTTAGGTTCTAGTAAACATTAAACTGTGCTACGTAAACATATATCCTTATGTTACACATACTTTCATCTGGTTGTTGTACCAAACTCCATGTATACCATTACATGGCACACTCACTTGCGTGTGAATCTATAATCACTTAGGCCTAAATTAGGAGCTTTATAACTTATAACTTTATTTATTTTGATAGCCTATTGGTAACGTCCCTGACTGGTGATCGCCAGACTGGGGTTCGAGTCCCGTTCAAACTCGTTAGCTCCTTTGGTCGGTGCAACCTCACCATCATCGTAAGCTAAGGATGGGGGTTTGGGGAAGCCTATATGTCTATCTGCTGAGCCATCAGCAACTATTGCTTGGCCCTCCCTGGTCCTAGCTTGGATTAAGAGGGGGTTTGGGCGCTGATCCATATGTTTGGTCATTTTCTAGGCCAAGGTCTTGCTTGCCAGGGCAATGTCACTGTCCTTTGCCTCTTCCATTCGTGGCAGCCTTTAAACCTTTAATGGTAGTGAATATGAACTTAAACCCACCTCGCATAATCATGGCCACAAAATAAGGTTGATAATTTGATAAATAGGTATACTGTATAACACTTCGTAGTCTGGGTTACCTATAATATTTATCAGTTATGCATACATACAAAACTACAGCATACGACAGGACATAATTTTAAAAGATTAGCTTGCTCTTCTGTTAAATCCAAAAGCTGATGTTAAATAGCGATATGACCGAGTCTTCTTGCTTGTTGCTGTCTACACTTTGCATTGTTAATGGGTCAATGTTGCCGTAATCTTCGCATCTTAGCCAGCTTTTAACTTTGCACCCCTACCAGAACACATTCCAAATTGACAGCCACTTAAAGTTTATTCTTGATGGTCGATGGTTATGAGATTACCTAAAAGCTTATTTTAATCACAATACTATTAGTTTTTACTTTATTTCGTTTTAGAGCACAATTTGCGCTGCATTACAAAATATTTGGCTGTTTCTCCCCGTTTAGGTTTATATATATATATATATATATATATATATATATATATATATATATATATATATATATTATATATATATATATATATATATGTGTGTGTGTGTGTGTGTATCAAGAACCAGGTCATGTGTTATCGAAGATAGCAGTTTCCGGGAAGAATTTATGAGACTTGGATTTTCTCATTTTAGAGAGAGAGAGAGAGAGAGAGAGAGAGAGAGAGAGAGAGAGAGAGAGAGAGAGAGAGAGAGAGAGAGAGAGAGAGAGAGAGTAAAGTGCAAAACTTCTCCTCGAGCTGTGCTAACTTTCTCCATCTTCCTTCAAGTTCATCCTCGTCAAGCAAAGCTGGACGTATACCTCAAGCCGACATGTGTGGGGGAAAAGAGAAGTATGACGACGCAGTTATCTCTCTCTCATGACGAGTAACAAGTTTCTGCTTCTCGCTGCAGACGCCAGAGGGCTAATTTAAACGCCTTCGCTAGAAACTTGTTGAAGGCTTCTCTCGCGAGACTGATTTACTTTCAGACTTTCTTGGCTGCTTCGTTCGTTAGCTCGACTTACGGCCGGGTGACACCTCGCTTAAGTTTTATTTGAGGATTCTCCTTTCTGATTACTTATTTGCTGAGCAAAAATCGTCCTTATACTCGACTAATGAGTATGATTTTATTTGTTCTTAAGTGATTATAAGACTACTGTATCCAGAATTTTTTTTATATATATATTCACGAAGGAAATAATCCCCCTTTATTGCGTTTTACATTCATATACCTGATTACTAGCCTATGATACTTCTTGGTTCTCTATTTGAGAAAAAATAAACTTACAGGAAATTCAGCAAAAATATTTTAGTTAAAGTATCAAATTTTTAAGGCCCAAGTTTGAATTTTTTTCTGCAATGAATTCCAGAGTTTTGCAATGTGGAATATCAAGTAATTATTGAAAATAGATAAAAGGAAATATCATTATTTGTCTTAAATAACTCTTGATGCAAAGAAGCACCTTGTTAAAAGTTAAAAAGCTGCTAAGAACCTGCATGAAATATACATTCATTCATAAAAAAAGGTTATCTAATATCCATATAATTAAGTATTGGTGAGATGAAGCACATATAAACGATTTTTATTTGCAGAAGTTGAATTTATCAGTAATTGCCTCTGTAGGTACATATAGCAGTTCCGGATAGTAATTGAGATGTGAAGGCATTCCATCAATATTTCGAAGTAAAGGGCATTTTTTTTTCATTTTTTTCTCTTTTTTTTTGGGGGGGGGGGTTGCTCATAAAAACTTTGGGATTTTTCTACAACGTTATCGTTATTTCTCGCCATTGTTTTCCTGTAGCTTTATTTAGCTAATAAGTATCCGCAGAAAACTAAAATTACAACCATTTTTTTTATGCCTGTACTTCTTTATGAAAACTTCGGGATTTCTCTACACCATAGTCGTCCGTCGTTGCTCGTCATTGTTTTCTTGTGGCTTTATGAATATCCTAAAGGGTGTGGACTAATTAATCAACGTATGATGTGACTTTATAGGGATGACATAGTTGGCTTCATAGTATGGCCTTCTAAACAAAACTGATATTGACCTCAGACAATATGAATTCTCCTCTTTTCTTCTTAAAGATGTAAATGGTGATGCGGGTTCTTGTCTGTCCGCCTCTTATGGAAATTTATTTTTACTTCGACTCAACTACATTTGCATATTATACAACACTACATTTGGATATTACATAAAACTATATTTGCATATTACACAAAACTACATTTGTATATTACACAAAACTACATTTGCATATTACATAAAATTACATTTGCATAATACACAAAATGACATTTGCATATTACACAGAGACTACAATAAGAGAGGGTCGAATTGCTAGTCCATCCCAAAAGTCGTTATGTATTTCCCCAGAGCCTTATTTTAGGCCTATTGGTAATCAGTGTCCCTGAGTTGGACGAATATCACTAGTGCCAGGCTCCATTTGATTATGGAATTTCCTTTCTTATTTTGTGTTCCTTGAATAATTAACCTGGTAAGTTTGATATAGGTTTTGACTTGTGTGCTAAATTTCACCCTTTCTTTATAGGATCTGGATTTGGATGCAAAACTTTACCGGTGGGATTCATTACGGAAGTGTAAAATGTATAATCATGCATTTATAATTTAATGTCTTATGTTGTTCTGTTAAGAACTGAATCATATTTTTCTTTGAGTGAGTTTATTGACCAAAATAACTATAGTCAATTCTTTTTAGTACTTAAAGGCAGATTTGCACCGACTCGCACGGGGTCCCCTTTTTAATATCGGAAAAGTTTCCTGATCGTTTATTGGCTGGACAAGATAATTCTGACCAATCAGAGAGCAGGAAACTTTTCCGAGCTACAAGGGCACCGCTGCGAGTCAGGGCAAATGCGCCTTATTAAAAAAAAATAAAAAAAATTGCTATAGTATTTTTTGCACACACTAAACTGATCTTCTGGAAAAGAAATTCTTTTACGACCCTCTTAACGGAAGAACAGAATCGTTCATGGAAGTTAAACATTTGGATTTAAAAATTAATCTCCGGAGATAGAAATCTTAAAACACGTAAGAAAATTTGTGTAGCCTACTATTAATATAGAATTTTCAATTCAAAACACTTTTTTTCTCGAAAATATAGCTTGAAAAACATCCAATTCAAACGATCTGTAAGAAAATAAATGTACATAAACTAAGATATCACCTTCAATGTCTTACAAGAAATAACTAGTTATCACTCGCCTTCAGTGTCTTGCAAGAAATATCTAGCTATCTCTCGTTTATATATTTTTCCAAACACCAGATAAGAGAATGTGATCCTTCTTACATAATGCCAAAGACCAAAAGGGAAAAATCAGCTACGTTTTTACTTCATTAGAAAGTTGGATCAACGTCTCTCTCTGCCTACTTCCCACAGCCTGGTGGCTCATATTTCCATCACATTTCCATCATAATGACCGCCATTATTCCCATGATGGGCCACAAGAGAAGTTTCAGGGTAAGAGTTACCTTTGAGACACATAAAACGAAGAAATGTGTTTTATCTCTGTCGTCAAGATTTTTTTCCTTTGGGGTGATCATATTCAGGGCGATGAATTTCTTTTTCAAATGCTGTATTCTTCATGAGAAATTGTTCAGTCTCTTTTCTTCCAATTTCTATTCATTTCTGGACATTTCCAGTGTTTACAGTTGTTATTGATGTTGTTGTTGTTGTTGTTGTCTTGTCTTGCAATTCTGCAGCCTGTAGTATTTACAGTTACTTATATCACAGTTTTCATTAAACAATATTTCACTACAGATACAAACAAAAATATAGCACATATCTTATGATGGTATGCTGATCTTTGAAAATATATATTTTATATATATATATATATATATATATATATATATATATATATATATATATATATATATATGTATATATATATATATATATATATATATATATATATATATATGTATATATATATATATATATATATATATATATATATATATATATATATATATATATATATATATATATTTCTTTAGACCATAATTATGAATAAATTCACAAGGCCATAATTTTTCATGATAGAGAAATTATAAAAGAATGAATTAATCGTGAAGAAAATAATTATCTTCACCATTATAGAATCCTTTTTAATGTTGAATTGATATTACGAAAGGAACCCCCCCCCCCCCAAAAAAAAAAGGAAAAAAAATAACAAATGAAAACAACTTCTACATAAATAATTTCGAATATACACAAAGTAAATTGACACAAAACTTATATAGTTATTTCACAGGACTGAAATTACATAATAATCAATCATAGTTGTAATTTCCATAAAAGAAAATAGATACATGTGTGTGATGATTAATAACATTGGCACTTCAAATTGATTTAACATTTTTGAAATAACCGAATTTCTAGCTACTTAAAATGCGTTTATACCATTTTTCACATGAAAGAAGAGTTATTTCTTATAACCTACCGAGAAAAAATACTTTCCTTTCACATCAAATTACAAATTAGAAATTTTTCAGGAAACATTGGTGTACACAGTATTGCAGCAATTACTAAACATACTATGAATAAAAATAGTAATAAAGTAAATTATCAATTTTAATACCTTTTATCAATGTTTTTGAACTTTCGTATAATTTTTTTTGTACAAATTATTATTAATAAAAAACACATCATTTGCTCAAAACAATTATTACTAATATTTCTAAGTTCTACCAAATAACGACATTCCATACTGTAATGTTGCAGTGTGTGCGAATTAGCACCGTCACAAAATTTACATGGTATACCCTCTCCACCTTTATATTCCCAGTAGTATTATTAGCCCAGTTTAAGTCTCATAACAATTACATCACATTTAGCTGAAGACTTTCCATAAGTAAAACATGCATTGGTACTAATATAATCATAATGAGATATATTACTACTGCCATTACTCATGATTGCTCTAGCCTTCTCAATGTTCCATCCTTCCCGTAATCTTGCCATGTGGGACTATATTTTTTTCATACTAACAGGAGAGGCATAATCTATAGATTCTTTATTACACTCCTGTTTAGCTAATTCATCAGCAACATCATTGAAATATATACCGCAATGTGAGGGAGTCAACACGAATTTTACACGGTTGCCTGACGCTTTTACAATAAAAATTTACTCTTTACATTTGGTAACTGTTTCATCATTAGAAGGTACTTTAGAATTTAAAGCCAAAAGAGCACTGTGTGTCAACAATAGAATTTTTTCGCGTTACGAAGTATAGCGAAAAATAATTGTCCTAACGACATGTAAGCAGATCTTAAGTGTCTTGTTACTTAAGTTCAGTTGTTATGTAGGCAGTGGCCAATGAGAATTTAGTGTTGGGTGAAACTTATTCGATGTTTGAAGAGGTATTTAGTAAGTGGTCACTTTCTAGCGCACGCTAGCCCGAGCAAGTCGAATTTATTAGCCAGGACGCCAGGCAGTGTCAAATACAGCTTCAGATCTGAATAGTGTTTTCACGCTAGCAATCAGAATGCTGAAACCGTTTCAAGAAGTGATGGACAATCTATTATCCGATTTCCAGCAGAATATTCAACAAGTATCCGCACCTCGTTAAAGTATGATGGAAAACCATTTGAACGAGCATCGTGTTATTTTGAGGAAACTGATACGAAAATGTTAGCATTAGATGTTATTGTAAACAATAACATCTAATGCTAACTCGGAGGACAAGGAACATCTAAAACTGCTGCAGAAACGAGTTAGTACGCAAAGAGCAGCATCGCCGAAAGTGTCAAGCTAGTTAAAGATCGAGGGAAAGTGTGGATTCATATCAACTTTGATGGAAGAGGTCTAGAGCTCAATAAAGGCCGAGAGTTGACATTGGAGCCGGGAATATACCAAGAAAGACGTCGAAAAGATAAGTGAAAATATAGCTGTTTTTATTTTGTATACTTAGCAGTTGGTACAAGGAAATTGGAACATTGTGTTTATTTTATTTTATTGTTTTTAATCGCCTGTTGGTTGTTGTTATTCACAATACATTGAACAGAAATAGATCGGGTCCGGTAAGATAGTCATTGACGTCTAAAAGGGCGATCACAAAATTCCATTTCAAAACCGTTACTGTGGTTGTTGGATTGGGTAACAATAGGTCAGAAAGGGACGAATCAGAATTTATTAAAAGAGAATGGGTGACACTGGTATCAGAAAAATTAAGAAATAATTCCTTTGACGGTGACCAAGAATGGAAATGGTAAGCAAAGGCTGGATTTTTATTACAAACTTTATTAGGATTTAATCAGTCTACAGTCTGCTTATCGCATAGAAATCTATTAAAACTTTGCCAATATCTTTCTCATTGGGGACAAATTTAAAAAAATTTTATAATGGATTATCTTTAGATATTTTTGAAAGCGGCGGTACATCTTTACTAAAGTTCTTAAGTCTGTTAGATATTGGAGATCTAAGGAAGTGAAGATTGAAATATTTTTAGATGATAGCATAGCTGCGGATGGTGGTTTTGAAGGGGCATTGGATGCTAGCTATTTACTTTAAAAGCTTCAAGATTTGGATTTATTTACAGGAAAGTATAATTGGTTTTCAGACTCTAAATTGTATTTGGAAAGGTTTACAGAGGACGAATACTGGAGGCAAATTTCGTAACTATAGTATTAGGATAAACTACGTCGTTAAAGATCTTGTTTACATGCCAAACCTTCTGAATTAACAAAAACGTTATTTTAACGAATATCTTTTGGACAGAATTGTCTGTTACATAATTTCCACGAAATTTGTCGTGGGAGGTATTGTTAAAATGTAAACGATAAAGTATTTCTGTATTTTTACATATTGAGCAAAGCTAGTTGAGAACTTAATGAAGAAATATCAGATGCTCTGGTTGAGATCACGTTTTGACACAAATTCATTCTTTTTATTTTGGTCGTTACTTTAACTATATACTTGCATCAGTCTTATTTAACCTATTACTTCATTGTGACGCCTAAGATGTAGGCAGTTTTGTGACGCCTAAAATGTAGGCAGTTTATCACTATATTGTGACGCCTAAGGTGTAGGCAGTTTATCACTATATTGTGACGCCTAAGGTGTAGGCAGTTTATCACTATATTGTGACGCCTAAGGTGTAGGCAATTTATCACTATATTGTGACGCCTAAGATGTAGGCAGTTTATCACTATATTGTGACACCTCAGATGTACTTTAGCAGCTTAGCACTATATTGTGATGCCTCAGATGTAGGCAGTTAAGCACTATTTTGTGACGCCTCAGATGTAGGCAGTTTAGCACTATATTGTGACGCCTCAGATGTAGGCAGTTTATAACTCTATTGTGACGCCTAAGATGTAGGCAGTTAATTACTATATTGTGACGCCTAAGATGTAGGCAGTTAATTACTATATTGTGACGCATCAGACGCATCAGATGTAGGCAATTTATCACATTGCGAAGCCTCGGATGTAGGCAATCTTATCAATGTATTGCGACGTCTCATAGGAAATTTACCGCTATATTGCGACGCTTCAGACATAGGAAATTTACCGCTATATTGTGACTCCTCAGATTTAATAGTTATATTGTGACGCCTCTGGTGTTGGGAAATTTATATGTTGTGACACCTCAGTAGTAGGTTTGGAGTAATTCTGAATTTTTTAGCGATGAATACAGCACATTTTAATGAAAAGAGTTGTTGGAAACAGAACAGCAAATGAATCTTTAAAATTAAACATGAAGGAGCAGGAGGCAGTCGACAGAATTATGTAAAGTACTTTGGCAATGTTTGAACGTTGTTCCAGATTAAAAAAAAAAATCGATTTTAATGCAAGTAGGTAGCAAAAAGCCAGATTTGGAAATTATAGAAAACCAAAGAACTTAAACTTGTACTGAATACACTGTTCAGGTCAGCAATGTATGTAAGCCCAGAAAGAGTACAAAAGAGCGGATTTTTTGAAGTGTTGTCAACTAACATTGATGAATGGTCAATTCTTGCTTACATTTTTCAGAGTTATGGACTTGTGAGAGTTATTCATTCTTAGTTTAGACTGTTTTGCTACTTTTAAAAATATGTTGAGGTTTTTAATCTCTAATATTGGTGTTCCGGTACAGAGGGAATTGATGCTTTAATTTGAGGTTTGGAGCTTTATACCAAAGGTTATTAATAAAATGGAGGGAAAAATTCTTAAGTAGAATATTCCAGAGTGAAAGTCCTCTTCATCTTGACTTTTGATATTAACGAGGGAAATTTTATTGTTAAACTTTGAGTGTTTACGTAACAAAAGGTTTATTTCACACGGCAAAGATTAAAAAAAAAAAAGGAAAAAAAAAAATGGGAAATTTTTCGCTGAAATTCAACTCTGATATAGAAGGTAAAGGTTTTTGAAATTATAAGTATTTATGTACAATGTTTTATTTTTGGAATCTGCTTTCCAGGATCGTGAATGCAATGAAATGCCAGCAGTCGTCTTTGACGGTGGCATCTAATTTGGACAGGAAATTGGGGGACCTCAGCTGTCATGAGCATCTCCTATCATCGATGAATGACAGCACCGACAAGGCCTACCAACTGGTCTTTCAACAAAGAGAAACTTACAATAATGGTCACGAGCAAAGCGAAATGCCATTGTATGTTGCTTTATTTATGACGCTTTTATTAGATTCCGGCGCTTATTCCGGCGCTTTAGTAATTTCCAGTGATCAAGCTATTCATACCATAACGTGCATGCATGAAATGAGGGGTTACATAGATCCAACGGAAAATTCACTTGTTAAATCTTTGCAAGCACCTGTGAAACATTAAGCTGGTAGATCGGTGCATACAAAGGATCTTTTTGATAATATGGTGTTGCAGAATCCGTGCGGATTATATTTTCCTATATTGAAAAACTTCTTTATTATATTGATAGATCATTAAAGTTTTCTTATCTGAGATTTGGGGAATTAAGTTTATTGTAATTTGAAGATTTCTTAGTTGAACAGAAAAAAAAAAAATGAAAAATCACCAATACTGTGAAGTTTTTGATATCGGAAGTTGTCACAAATGCTTTTCCATATTTGATGTATTTTGCTTGATACAGAGGAAGCTGGAATGATTTTGTACTTTGACCGATTTATCTTTAAGAAGTTTTTTAAAAGCTCTTGTAATGTAACCAAACAATTTTTTGTTAAAGCTGTGGCTAAAAGTTCAAACATCGCAAACGATAACGTCAATGATAGGTGTCTTCATAGACATGAGTGTTGGTAGTCTGTTTCAAGTAAACATGTTTGTCAAAGGCTTCAAAAAGAGGTTAAATGTGTAAATCATTCAATCGGAACATTTATTTCTTTCTCTCCATTTCTTTCCTTCTCTCCCTTTCTTTGGTATTATCTAGGTTCAACCGGCACGGTGCGCTATAATGCAATTTAATGTTTTATTATGTTTATACCTGTAGAGAATGCGGAGTGAAGTGAGGACTAGAATTTTTTCGCGTTACGAAGTATAGCGAAAAATAATTGTCCTAACGACATGTAAGCAGATCTTAAGTGTCTTGTTTCTTAAGTTCAGTTGTTATGTAGGCAGTGGCCAATGAGAATTTAGTGTTGGATGAAACTTATTCGATGTTTGAAGAGGTATTTAGTAAGTGGTCACTTTCTAGCGCACGCTAGCCCGAGCAAGTCGAATTTATTATTAATATTATTATCATTATTATTTATTAGTAGTACAAGAGTGAGGTTCCACCACTCAAATTTTAGTTACTCTGCATTATTGCCGTGGATACACAGGTTTCCATAGTTTTTTTCAAAACTTGAGATTTTGTTTTTTATCTATGGTTTTTCCTGGGCGGCAGAGGAGGCTTATATGTTAATTTGAAAGTTTGTTCATTTTGTTTTAAATATGCACTGCTATATCAGCACAGAAGTTTGTAGAAGTTATTAGAATATGTGATGTTACATCTATATTGTTTTCTAAAAGTATGATTCATTGGAAAAATAAACCTGGCGTCAACCGGCACGGTGCGCTATAATGCAATTTAATGTTTTATTATGTTTATACCTGTAGAGAATGCGGAGTGAAGTGAGGACACACTATTATATATTTTTCCTTACGTATTCCAAATTTCAAACACTCGTAAATAGCAAATAGCTCCGCAGTGGTAGATGAGCTGTGATCACCAATGCGTTTAGAGATTCTCTCCTGTGTGCTAATACCAAATTCAAAATATTCTCTGATTACAACACCAAGGGCAGCTCGATTTCCAGTGACAGAACCATCATGATATGCATGAATCACCGTATTCATTGGGTACTGAAATATCTTCTCCAAAAACATCATGGGGATTGTTGTCCCCTTTTCTCAAATCCAGTTGTTCCATACTTACATCTACTTATTGGACGTGAATTAGGCAAAGGTACACAGAAATAAAAGACATCATAATCATTCAATATTTTACAAAGGTTTTGTGAATATTCATTCAGTCTGAAGAATCCTGGAACACCTGTCACATATCCACTTTAACAGTTTTTAGAAGCCTATCATTTTGTCTAATCAGTCTTAGAGCCGAGAAGACTGTTAACTCTTACTCTTTGAGCGAACCTTGGAAAATTCAGCTCCATTTGCATTATTTCAATCCTTGCAGTTCTAGGGCAACATAATATTACTCTCATAGCTTCATTTTGCAACAATTCCAAGGGCCGAAGATCTTTATCTGTATAACAACATAAGACTGGAGATGAGTAGTCTATGATACTTCTAATGGTGGCAGGATATACAGTACATACCTTAAAATTGGAATACCAGCACCATTGCTAAAAGTAGACAAAACACATAAAGGCTTAAGCCGGGATGTACATAATGTTCTTTACATAGGTAAGTTGATCACGTATCATACCAAAACCAATATGCATACCTAAATATTTTTAGCTTGTTACATCTTTCTAGTTTTACTCGATTCAGCCAGAATTCTTTATCATTTACCATTCGTGATTGGTACTTTGTCTTTAGTATCACCAATTTACATTATATTGAAGAAAATTACTGTAGTTACTAAAGGAGAAAAAGTTATTATCCCATTATATATCCCTTATTATCTCTTCTGTCTAAAATTGTTAAAACCATAACACTTGAATCATACTTTCATATGTACTTTGACATTAATTTATTACAGATATACTCTGTGGATACTGATACCATTATATATTGAAATGTCTTTTTGGTAATTTCTTCTGATATCCTGAAAAAAGGTCAAATATTTTTAACTAGAAACAAAGCACCAACACCATCTATTGGCGCCTTTCAAAGTTGTCATTTGTTAAAAAAGTTACGAAACTGTGGTGGAGAAATGTTGGTAGATGAATGTAACACTTGTGTTTAACGTGTCATTAATGCTGCATGGAAATAATAATACCTGCAATGTAGTTTCATTTGGTATAATGTTGCGTTGTATGAATATTTTTGGTCTAATACAATTGATATTACTAATCTATTAGTAACAAAGATTTTTATATCCCCCCACGCTGATTATGGACACGCTCATCGTAGACGGCATGGATACTCAAACTACCAACAAAATACGATGAAATATATTTATAATTACATATAAGCGCTCATTATAGTCGTAAAATAAGTAATTCAAAAGTTGTGTATATGCTAATTCGATATGTTTGAGGTTGCTAAAGTTCTTGATTTATGTTGATTACAGAGCTGAGCTTAAATGTCTTGTGATGTTTCATAATTTTGGAATCCTGAAAGCTCAATGGCCACTTTGTGTAAACAATGACAGTCTTTTACGTTATATTCCAGCTAAATACTGAAATAAAACATATATTTAATATATTGCCCTTTAAAAAATCAACATTAAGCGAAAAATTATAAATAGGAAGGAACAGGTTAACTGAAATTATTCAGTCTGCGGCTTTTTTTATAGTTTATATATGAAATATCTGTTTTGATGATTTTACTCATTTCAAAATATCTTATTTTAATTGGTTAGGATTTCTCATATCGTCTATTTATTTCCTTATTTCCTCTCCTCACAGGGCTACTTTTCCCTGCTGGGGCCCATGGGCTCATAACATTTTGCTTTTCCAATTAGAATTTTAGCATAGCTAGTAATAATAATAATAATAATAATAATAATAATAATAATAAT
>NC_090735.1:42894138-42896638 GCF_036898095.1 Palaemon carinicauda | reverse complement strand
TGTTTGATCTTTTTATTTAATTTTAACTTCACAAACAAGTAAACTTTGTATTTTACAATGCTACTCTCTCTCAGTACGGCGCTGCCCTCATGCCCAAAAGGAGGTGAATGCTTTATTGAATTGAAAGTTTGTTTCAATCGCGAAAGCCTAAAAATATTCCTGGTCTGGAAAAATATCACTCACATATTTTTGAAGTTTTCATCAAACCCAAAATCTGTTTTCAAATACAAATTTGTTGTGCATCATCCAATTGTTAGTGGATACGAGTTCAGCCATGGATACCGATCAAATTTTGTTATACTGTTGATTGATATTCGGTCAGAGCATCTGCAGTGCTCCCTTTTATTGTTAAACATGAAAGCCAAGTGTATTACGTGTTTCATATTGGCTTAGACTTTCAATTGACGAAGCAATGAAATCCATTGCCTGTAGTTGCGAGTGTGATTTCACATTGCTTCCAACCGGTGCAATATCCCTTTAAATATTGCATGTAGCAAATCCAGGTGGACCTGAACTATTCACTGCTTGAGCTAAGAGGATCGCAATGAACGTTTGAGGTACGATTTCAAGGCCATTTGTATACAGAAGCCAGAGGGTGTATTTAATCTTGTTGATCAAGAAAGATCTGTAGCTTGCCCAAAATTTTATTTTTTATTTTTTATTTTTATTTTTTGTTTGTGAAGAGAAATGACACCATTAGTACAATCATTTCAAGTCAGAAAGTTTCGGGAATAATAAATAAATTTCAAAATCGCATTATTATTCTACTAACGATTAAACTATTCCAAACTGATTATATATGTTTTCCACTTCATGAAATTATTTCCTGCTCTCATTAACCTTGCCATTTTAATGTAGTCAGGTAATTTATTTACATTAATTTCCTGCAAACATAGATTTTTAATGCAAGCTTCAGGAATTTTGTTTCAAACAACAGAGGACTCTTTGTCACTAGATATCACATACACGCATTTTGTGTCTTCATATTTTATGAACGGATACGGTGAAAGTTTTGTACGTAATCAGTCGAAATTTAACATAAATCAGCGATAATTAATGCGTATGGTAAATTCATTCATTCCTCTGCTCTGGCACTCCAGCTGTGCTCACGACGTGATAGTTTTCTTGAGTGAACTCAACCTTACCGTCCCTGCAAGATGGTCAAGGGGAGTGGATACAGGATACCCCGCTTTTCATTGATGAGTTATCAGCAACATTGTCAGGCTCCATCTGGTCCTACTTTGGGTGATCACCTGCATATATTTTGTCAGATGTAAAACTGCCGCAACAGAATAACGGGGTTAGTAACCAATGAGCTTGATTCGGTCATGAGAAATATCTTCAAGGGCATCAAGCTGATGATGCTTCAATAATGTAGACTTGCGCAACCTCTGATCTTGTTAACTCTTCCAACGAAGTTAGGCGGTGGTTATGTTTTCGCCCCAATTTGCCTGTGTCCGTTGTCTATTTGTGTATTTGTGCACAACTTCCTTGCCACAATTTTACTCAGAGAATAGTTAAACTTTCAGTAAGTAATCATTATGTTGAGGCGTGAAAATGATAAAATTTTTAAAGTCCTAGGTCATAGGTCAAGGTCAGGGTCGAGCAAAAAATTTAGCGAATTAACCCTAACCTTAACCACATTTCGCACATGGTTGTCACACAGACTTCAAATACGCCCACGGTCTAAATTGATTCTGGGGAAAGGCAAGCTGGTTTCGAGAAATGAGCTGTTATGGCGGAGGTCTGCACTCTCAGAGTGCGTTTCTAATTTTCGCTTACCTTTCTAGTGTGTTAGCGGAGGAGTCTGCTGATATACCAGGACGGGTTGTTGTGGTTTAAGCTATTCACGCGAGCTTCCCTCGACGCTGACAGAAGATGGCATTATAGTAAATTTTCGCAATAAAAAGTGAGGGAGTCTTGATATAACTATCCTAGCCAACAGTCGGAATGTTATTATGGTTTTCGATCTGTGTAATCAATCCCTTACAATATCCCTTGCGCTAAATAACTATGAACACTACTTAGAGTTCTCTGCTTGGGGGTACCCTCGGGCTTGCTGTTCTATTTTATTCCTCTTCCCTTTGCTTTTTTTGTCTTTCAATTTTTTTATAGTTTATATGTGAATGATGTAATTCAACTTGATTTCTGTTCTCGAAATATTTTACTGTGATTATTTATGCTTCTTTTATCGTTTCTTTATTTCCTTGTTTCCTTTGCTCACCGGGCAATCTTTCCCTGTTAAGCCCTTGGACTTATATCTTGCTTTTCTAACTAGGATTATAGCCTAGCTGGTGATAATAATAATAATAATAATAATAATAATAATAATAATAATAATAATTAATTAATAATAATAATAATAACTCTCCTCCTCCGTTGCTCTATGTTTTTGTCTGTGTATGAGTTTAGGAAAATTGAAGATTTATTTTACAAAGGAGTTCAGCCCGAGTAACATAGTATTAGAACGTACACATGAGAATAGTTATGTCTTTTGAGA
>NC_090735.1:42879138-42886638 GCF_036898095.1 Palaemon carinicauda | reverse complement strand
CATAGTAATCTTAATAAAAGAACCGTAGGGAAGAGACCTTCCTGCCCCCCTGGCAGTGAAGTTCCCACGGGCCATGCCGAGATCAAAGCGGGTATCGAAGGGCTATTCACCCTGCTAGAAGAACCTGAAGAACTTGGAGACAAGACTGAATGGTTGGCATTCATATAGGAACATTCTCAAGGGCAGACGAGTGGTGGTTAGGCACTGTATGTAGAGGAGAATTGTTTCGTCTCTAAGGTATGAAGAGTAAGTATTCGTATTGGAATATTACATTGCATAGGTGAATATATAATAAGGGTTGAGGCCTTAGTATCTTCATTAACCATAAGAGGAAGGGGATAATAAAACTATGACAGACATGTATTTCATAGGATAAGTAGGAGCGGATTGAGACGCACAAGTAATAAAATAAGAATTTTATTTCACAATTGCAGAAAATTTCAATGAATTGCAATAATATGTAAAGTTAATTTACAACAAATTATAATGTACATAGTAATAAAGACTTGCTCTTGAATCTGAAAGGGAATTTCAAATTTATTAGTAGGCACTCGTTCTTGAGGAACGTCAGTCTTTAATTAAAACACATCATGCTCTAGGCATGCGGCACTCGTGTGACGACTATGACATTTCACCTGGGATAAGAACAGTTATAAGAAAGCACTAAGTGTTTTCGACATCACTACGTATCGCTCGAGGGTCAACATAGGCACCCGAAGAGTTAGAGTCCCAAGTAACTCGCTGTTCTATGCAGAGTTAGGTTCAGGTTTCATAACACTACCTGCGGCTACCACAAAATGTTTGACTTCATGCACTTGTTTTGCATAATGTTTGAAGAAAACACGCGAGGACTTCCAGCCTGTGAAACTTTTAAGGCTTTCGAAGTCCATACTCTGAAAGAAATTCAGAGAAGATGCAACTTTTCTAGGATCGTGACCGGCGGGTGTACTGTCAGGATCCGCTCTGCGAATGAAGTAGGTGATTTTCGCTCTTAGTTGTTTCAGTGACAGGTCGCTGCCCGATGTTTCTCCTTTGAAGAGTTGGCCTCCACCAAAGTCCGAAGTTCTGCGAAGATAGACCTTGAGGCTCTCTACTGGGCATAGAGAGGCATCTTCCTTCAGGGGGCATATTCTCCAAGGGCCCCATCTTTTGGTGGGTAATTCGTTTTTGGCGAGAAACGTCGGATCCGGGAAGAGGGTAAGGTCTCCTGAATCAGTAAACAGGATATGACCCTCTTCTTTTGATAATGCCACTATTTCGCTGACTCGGGCTCCTGAAGCAAGAGTCAAGAGAAATATAACTTTCTGAGTCAGATCCTTGAGAGGGCATGAATCATTATCCAAGTTGGAGGCGAAATGAAGCACCTTGTCCAATGACCAGGAGATCGGTTTCGGTGGGGGTGCTGGGCGTAGACGAGCGCATGCTTTCGGCAGTTTATTGAAGATGTCGCTGGACAGATCAATTTGGAAGGCATACAACAGTGGTCTAGTCAAGGCCGATTTGCAAGTAGAAATCGTATTGGCTGCCAAGCCCTGTCCATGAAGGTGAATAAAGAAGGACATGCAAAAATCAATGGTGATTTCCGTAGGATTTTTTGCCTTGAATTATGAGACCCATTTTCTCCAAGATGATTCGTATTGCCGTCTTGTGGATTCGGTCTTGTATTCCTCGAGGAAGTCTAGACTTTTCTTCGAGATCCCAAACCTCTTCTTCACAGCTAGGGAGAGAAAATCATGAGATGAAGGTCCTTGATTTTCGATGATGAAGCGAAGACAGTCGACTTCTGTACTTGCTGGGAGAGAGCTGGGCCCGGGAGAGGGATCAGCGTGGGCTGCAGTTCCAGGACCAGGGGGTACCAGTTGCTCCGGGGCCACTTGGGAGCCACTAGGGCCGCTGTCCCTTTGAAGGTTCTCAGTTTGGAGAGGACTTTCAGCAGAAGGTTGGTGGGAGGGAACAGGTAGATCTTGGACCATCTGTTCCAGTCCAGGGACATGGCGTCCACTGCCTCTGCCTTGGGGTCCTCGTACGGGGCCACATATCGAGGAAGTTGATTGTTGTCGCTCGTTGCGAAGAGATCGATCTGAAGTTCCGGGACTTGGTGAGAGATGAAGGAGAATGATCTTGCGTCTAGAGACCATTCCGACTTATCGGGCTTGTCCGAGATAGAGCGTCCGCCGTCACGTTGCGGAATCCTTGTAGGTGAACTGCAGATAAGTGCCACTTCTTCCTCTCTGCCAGACGGAAGATTGTTAGAAGCACCTCATTTATCTGGGGCGATCTTGAGCCTTGGCGATTGAGACATCGAACTACCACCGAGTTGTCTAGGGTTAGACGAATATGGATCAATGGAGGCGGGGAGAGTTTCTTCAGTGTTAGAAGGACTGCCATGGCCTCCAAGATGTTGATGTGAAACGTCTTGAATAGTGGAGACCACGTGCCTTGAGCCTGTTTTTGGTGGGAGTGACCTCCCCAACCCTCCAGCGAAGCGTCCGTGTGGATGTTGAGTGATGGAGGTGGGTGTTGAAGAGGGATGGACCTTTTCAGGGCCTTTGCTTCCGACCACGGCTTGAGGAGAAGTCGAAGTCTGTTTGGGAGCCGTCTCTTGAGGTCTCTTCAAGCGATGGATGCAGAACGTCTCCAGACTCCCGCGGCATCCTTTAGCTGTGCACGAAGCACCGGGTTTGTCACTGAGGCGAACTGTAGAGAGCCTAGAACTCGTTCCTGCTGGCGTCTTGAGATCCGCTTGGATTTCAGTAGTCGCTTGACAGACCCTGCTATTTCCTTCCTTTTCTTCTGGGGGATGGAAAGGCGGTGTGACTGAAGGTTCCACTGGATTCCTAACCATTTGAACTTCTGAGCTGGAGAGAGGCGAGATTTCTTCGCGTTTATCTTGAATCCCAGGTGTTCTAGGTACTGGGTGACTTTGCTGCAGGATTTTAAACAATCCTCGGGCGATGGAGCCCAGACTAGCCAATCGTCGAGGTAGGCCATCACCTGGACGTCTCGGAGGCGGAGCTGTTGTACTATGGCGTCCGCCAACTTTGTGAAGATCCGAGGGGCCACGTTGAGGCCGAAGGGCATGACCCTGAAGGCGTAGCTTTTCCTTTGGAGTCGAAATCCTAGGTAGGAGGAAGCGTGATGGTTCATTGGAACGTGCCAGTAGGCATCCGCCAGGTCTATGGAGACCGTGTAAGAACCTCGAGGCAGAAGGGTCCTTATCTGTTGAAGAGTCAGCATCTTGAACTTGTCGTTCGCTATGAACTTGTTGAGGGGGGATAAGTCCAGAATGACTCTGAGTTTGTCGAAGTCTTTCTTGGGGACGCAAAACAGTCTCCCTTGGAACCTTGTGGACTTTACCCTCCTTATCACCTTCTTGTTCAAGAGATCTAGGACATATTCTTCCAGAAGGGGGGTTGATCATTGGAAGAATTGCTGGAAGGTTGGGGGTGGTTGAGTCCAACTCCAGCCTAGACCTTTCTTGACGATGCTGTGTGCCCAGGGATCGAAGGTCCAACGATCCTGGAATTGGCGGAGTCTTCCTCCCACCGGAAGCACTTCATTGCTTCTGGTGTCCCAAGGGCTTACTGCCTCGGCCGTTAGCTCCCCTTCCTCCTCTGCCTCTGGAGGGATGGCGAGATGCGTCTCTGCTTGCACCCCTGTTTGAGCCTCTACCTTTGGGACGAAAGGTAGTTGTCCGTTGTTCAAAGGCAGGGGTGAAAACCGGTGACTGGGACAAAACCGGTTGGGTGACCAACTGAAAGGTCTGTTGTGGCTGAGCAGCCACTTGGGGAGTAGCGGGTCCCGGAAACTGTCGTCGCTGTTGACGTTGCTGGGGATTTTGCTTTGAGGATTTCCTCTTAGGTTGAGGGCCATTGTCCTGAGAGGATTTCCTCTTTTTTGACATGCCCCACTTGTTGAGAAGGTTCCTATTCTCAGTGGCAGCCTTGTCAGTGGTCTCTTTCACAAGATCGGAGGGGAAGAGGTGTTTACCCCAGATATTGGAGGAAATCAGCCTCCGGGGTTCGTGTTTCACAGTGGTACTTGAGAACACGAATTCTCGACAGGCTCTCCGAGCCTTCATGAAGTGGTACAAGTCCTTCACCAGAGTCGCCATGTGTGATTTGGCGAGTACCATGTAGTGGTCGGGGGCTCTGGTGTCACCAGCCATGACATCAAGTTGTACCTGGAGGGACATGGATGCTGCGAGCCTTTCCTTCGTGTCTTGTTCCCGACGAAGGAGATGGTCATTGAGTTTCGGGAGGTCCTCGTTAAACTGACGTCCGGCTACGTCGAGTTCTAACTTTCCCACCACGAAGGTATGCTGGATATCCTTCCAGTGTCGAGCGTCGGGGGGAGTTACCATGGAGAAGGGTCTGCACTCCTCCAGTGTAGGGCAAGGTTTCCCTTCTTCCACAGCCTTGTGGCACGCAGTGAAGGCCTTTTCTGTGAAGGGAAGGACTGCGTCGTCGGGTGCGACGTAAGTAGGGTGCTTCTTGCTCAGGGCCGGAAGCTTAGAGCAGGTAAAACCCCTACCTTTGAACGCGGTGGCTAGCATAGCCTGAGCCTAAGAGAGATCGAACACTATCACCTCCTTGGGTTCGGTCTCTTCTTTAGAGGCAGGTTCAGAACGAAGCCGGACGTAACAGTCCAGGTAAGCCTCAAAGTTCGGGAAGAACTCCACTTCTTCCAGGGGGACCGTGCCGATCTTATCGCTGACAAAGATCCTGCCGGTGGCGATAACCATATGCTCGGCATACCTCCAGGGGTTGGCATGTGAGCATGCAGGGAGGTCCTTAACCGAGATCTTCTTCGGTTCTTTGGACCCTCCCATGGACCTGCTGAACTCGTGAGTCACTTGAAGCTTCTCTTCCATAAGGGCTTCTATCATCCGGAACATCTCTTGGGCGGATGGGATGGGATCCGGGGTAGCTGAGGTAGACGGGAGAGACACTTCCGTCGGTGTAGGAGTAGGGGCGGGGATGGAAGGCGGAGCGACCTCCTGCTCCGACTCGGTGTATTCCACCTGGTCCTCTTCATCTTCCGTGCCTTGGGCCATGAGGGTCTTCTCCGTGTCCTCCGAAATATCCGACATATGTTCATCGTTTTTGGAATCCAGGCGACACTCGTGCATGGACTGGGCCATGACTACGTCGGGTTCCACCGTGATCTGGACGGTGGGGATCTGATCTTTGGGGACCACAGAATCAGGGGAGGCCTTTGGGAACAATAAGGCCCTCAAATCTTCAGTGGCAAGGTACGGTCCAGTGGCGTTCTTCTGGAAGCCACGCACCCACTTGCGTAGCTTATCCCGAGAAACGTCACTGATCTCCGCTGAGGGAGGGTTATGAAACGCATCGACCAGGCGATCCTGGCAGACCCTACAGTTCTGCGGGTCCCAGAACTTCAGATCCCCTTTCTTGTTGGCACAAGGGGCGTGGGTCCTACACGCCGTATGCCCATAGAAGTGCGGGCGCTTCACTGCACAGAAGCCGTGGTCACACTTCATCTGCTCCTCCTGTAAAAGAAAGAGAACATGAGTATGGGGGGGTCATAAGAATGACTCTTAAACTAAAGTTAAATAATAATTATTAATTTTAACTTGACAATAGGTGTGATGCACAGAGGATGGGCTGAGAGAGGGAGATAGGTACATACTCCGTGTATCTCGCCCGGCTGGTTACCGTAACCTTCATCCATGGACAATCCGTTGTGACCGAAGGCACAGGATAGAATTCAACATAGAATGCCCGTAGGGCAGTGGGAATTCTATTGGAAATTGTCAAGGATATAAGGCTAGAACTGAGGCCACTCAGATTCTAGAATTGGGAACTAAAAGATCCCATAGGGTAACGGTTTCCGGCAACCAGCCGTGCTAAGACACACACAGCATGCTGGAAATCTGTGATATGCAAGAAGACAGCATGGTTACTAATAGAACGGTAATAAAATACCGATCCATTTACGTAAACAAGTCATCTGGTTGCAGTGTAGGGCTATCAACATCAGATGATAGCTAGTAGAAGGGGGTGCAAGTCGTCTTGATGCCTCCGGAAGGTTCCGGCAGACCCCCGGCACGCCAGAGGCCGCTCCAGCAAAGTTTCTGGCATTAGGGAAGACAATATAGAAGTCAAGAGCAATACCAGGGTGGCGGCCGCCGGCACCGCGGCGGCACGCCGGCAGGGAGCGGCGGCTCCGGCAGCCGTAGGTAGTCGGCTTGGTGACAGGGACAAGGGTGGTTATAGCAGAACCGGACTGCCGGCAGCGGATGCCGGCACTCCGGGGGCCGGCTGGTGGACGGACGACCAAAGCTATGAGGAAGGAGGGGAGGCCATCGGCTGGAAGCCGGCGGCAGGCGGCAGTCCCCCGGCACACGGAGGACTGGAGGCCCAGAGGGTAAGGGATAAGTCACCAAGGTAGGAGGTGGGTATCGCCGACAGTGGAGGCGGCAAGGGACCGGCACCAGGATAGTGAAAGAGACAGAAGGAGGGATGTAGGGGTCCGGCCACGGACCCCAAGACATCCCACCTGAGTGGGTGTACCCATGATAGAGACTAGCCCTATCACCCAGAAGCAGGGGCCGCAGAGGGCCGGGAGCTAAGGTAGCCCAAGGGAGGGCTAGGGAACACCCAAGAGGGGGGGGGGGGGAACCCCTGCAGACAGAACGTATCCAGTGGCTAACCCCATAGGACACTATGAAGGGTATATGTACCAGAGCGGACTGCACATAGGAGCTCAAGGTAGCCCTAACACTCCACCCTAAGGAGGAGTTGTTGGACAGGGGACAGATGTGTATAGACTAACCTAAGTATAGGCTAGGCCATACAAGAGATAGGTGGGGAGGGGAGAAGAGAAGGGTCTTCTGTGGAGGAGGTTCTGTACCAGAGCGGCCACCAAGGAAGGGAGGACACTCCCTAGCCTAAGGTAAGGCAGCCTGTCTGAAAACGGTGCATGGGTATCGTTTCAGCAAGGTACACAACTAACCCCTCCAAAACCTAACTTAGAGCAGGGATGTTACATCCTGAACTAGGAAGGATGGAAGACGTATAGCTATTGCAGGGATGGTCGGAGACCTAACCCCAGCAATAGAGGAAGGACTAGTCGTTCCTCATTCTCGGACGCAACCCTAAGGGGGAATCATTCCCTTAGGGAGGACAGAGAAGCGATATAATACTCTGATATGAGCTTGATCCCCTTACGTGGTAGGGGGAGCAAGGCTACACAGAGGGGATGCCCTAAGGCAGGGGATGAAGGAAGAATATAGGGGTCCTACGTATAGGTTAGGTTAGAAAGACACGCTATCTAACCTGTCCCTTATATGGTCCCTGAAGGCGAAAACACTTGCATCACAGTCAAAAGTATTGTAAAATAATGCCACTATCTTCATAATTAACCTAGGATCACTGATAAATATCATGCATGAACACTGATATAGGCGCTCTGGCCTAGGGGCTATAGCAGCCAACTGGTATGGGGTCAGTCGATGACCGATAAAAAAGCGTC
>NC_090735.1:42869138-42871638 GCF_036898095.1 Palaemon carinicauda | reverse complement strand
TGAACGTTTGAGGTACAGATTTCAATGCCATTTATATACAGAAGCCAGAAAGTATATTTAATCTTATTGATCAATATAGATCTGTAGCTTGCCCAACGAGAAAAAAAAAATTCTTTTTTGTGTATGTGCGAAGAGAAACGACACCATTAGTACAATCATTTCAGATCAAAAAGTTTTGGGAATTATAAATGAATTTCAAAATTGCATTATTATTCTACCAACGATTAAACTATTCCAAATTGATTATATATGTTTTTCACTTCATGAAATTATTTCCTGCTCTCATTAACCTGGCCAGTTTAATGTAGTCAGGTAATTTGATTTACATTAATTTGCAGCAAACGTGGATTTTTTAATGGCAAGCTTCAGGAATTTTGTTTCAAACAACAGTAAATCTCTTTGTCACATGATATCACATTCATGCTCTGCGTGTCTTCATATTTCATGAACGGATAAGGTGGATTTTTTTTTTTACGTAATTGGTCATAACAACATGAATTAGCGACAATTAATGCATATAGGGAATTTATTTAAAGGATCAGCAATCAATTTCTTATACACAGGAATGAATAATTGAATATTTTGAGAGAATATATCTCTGAGTGCATAAAGGAACTTCAATATATGGAAATGGGTAAATAATACTGTAGGCCTGTGATAGAAAATTATTGGTACTCACATATCTCTGCTCTGGCACTCCATCTGAGCTCACGGCGTGATAGTTTTCTGGAGTGAACGCAACACTTACCCGCCCTGCAAGATGGTTGTGGGGCTGGGATGAAGGATACCCAAGTTTTGGCTGATAAGTCATCAGCAGCATTGTCATGCTCCATGTGGTCATACTTCTGGTGATCATATGCGTATATGTTGTCGCGTGTTAACTGAAATAGCTGAATAAGGGGGTTACTAACCTATGACCTGATTATGTCATGGGAAATGTCTTCACGTTTATGTAGCCGTTAATGCTTTAATAATGTAGACGGCTGCAAACGCTGATCTTGTTATCTCCGCCAACGAAGTTGGGAGGAAGTTATGTTTTCGTCCCTGTTTGTCCGTTTGTCTGTTTGTTTAATTGTGAAAAACTCAGTGGCCACAATTTCACTCAAAGAGTAGTGAAACTTTCAGGGATTAATTGCTATGTTAAGATGTGGAAGTAATTCAATTTTGTTAGTGCTAGGTCAAATGTCAAGATCAAGGTTGAACAAAAGGTCGACCGAATAAACCCTAACCTTCACTACAGCTTGCACATGTTTATAACACAAATTTCATATACATAAACGGTCTAAATTGATTCTGGGAAAGACAAGTTGGTTTCGAGAATTAAGCTGCGATGGCGGAGGGCTGCACTCTCAGAGGGCTATTCTAGTTTTCCCTTATCTTTCTAATGTGTTAGCAGACCGATGGGACGGAGAAGGAGACTGCTGATATATCAGGACTGGCTGTTGTGGTCTGAGCTATTCAAGTGAGCTTCATTCGGTATATGTCATTGAATTAATTTTTTGCGATTAAAGAGCGGGAGTCTTGCTATAGCTATCGCAAACAGTTGAGATGTTATTATGGTTTTCGACAAGTGTAATTAAACCCTAACAATATCCCTTGTGCTAATCAACTAAGAACACTTATTAAAGTTCTCTTGCTTAGGGTACACTCGGCATGATGTTCTAATTTCTCTTCCTCTTGTTTATTTTTTTTTTCTTGTTTTCAAGTTTTTATAGTTTATGTGTAAAGGATCTAATTTAGTGTTGTTGCTGTTCTAAGAATATTTTATCTTTATTGTTTATTCTTCTCTGCTAGTTTGTTTATTTCCTTGTTTCTTTTCCTCACTTGGCTATTTTTTGGAGCCCTCAGGCTTATATCATCTTGCTTTTTCAACTAGGGCATAGCTCGTAATAATATTAATAATAATAATAATAATAACTCTCCTCCTCCGGTGTCTGCTTTATGTCTGTGCCCGTGTATGAGTTTAAGAAAATTAAAGATTTATTTTACAAAGGAATTTCAGCCCGAATAACATAGTATTAGAACGTACATAATTATGAGAACAGTTATGAATTTTGAGAAAAATTTTTTTTTTTCAATCCGGCAATTAAGATTCAGCATGCTTTGTGGGTACATGAGCACAACAGAATATAAAAGCTAAAAGCATCACTTATCCATCTTAATTGGAATTCGTTTGTTTTCTACACGTGAATACTTTAGGAGTCTTCATTTCATGTATAAACCCAGGCTTTATTTTTAACTAAAATATTTTGGGCTTCCAGTTGGATTAATTCGTAGTCCAGATTTTAGATGGATATGCAGTTCTTATTAAAAGCTCTCTTTCGTCTGTTATTAGGATTTTAATGAATTTTCTTAATAAGGATAATGTATTTAGGTAAGTTATATGATCTTGATAAAGTTATAAATATACCTACTACTATTGAATCTATATGTACTTCATCATTCATATGATTATTACAACTGGTACTCTCGTTCTGTATCTTATTTTTCAAAGAAAATG
>NC_090735.1:42846638-42864138 GCF_036898095.1 Palaemon carinicauda | reverse complement strand
GGTCGTTTTTTTTTTTTTTCCAAAAAAGCTTCTCCCAAACTCTTCGTCAGCCAGTATCTTTTGGTAAGTTTCGGGGATGATGGTGAAGAGAGATATATCCCATCCAACTTGATTAATTTTTCTTTTCTTTATGTAATTTATGTAAAACAGCACTCAGTTATACAACAGAATAAGTTACCAAAATAACCAGTAAATAAAGAAAAAATGCTACACAACAGAGGGTTGTACTACAGAATAGGTTACCAAAATAACCAAAAAGTAAAAAATAAAAAAAAATAATAAGAAATAAAACAATGCTACACAACAGGGTATTACAACAGGATAGGTTACCAAAATAAAAAAAAAATAAAAAAAAACGCTACACAGCATAGGGTTTTACAAATATCTAGGTTACCAAAATAACAAGTAAAGAAAACTGGGAGAAAAGAAAGAGTGGTCCTTTGTAATATAAGTCATTTCTCAAACTGGAAAAGGATATATTTTAGACATTTGAACACAGATATAAAGGTGCGTCCACACGGTCAAACAGTGTCCGTCGGACAAACACTGTTACCATATCTAAATTGAAAGATAATGACGCCATAAGCGTGGAAATGAGGGAAGTTGATATGGTAAAAAACAGTGGTACCAGATGAAGTTAACTACCAGGATTTCTACTCCTTTTACCAGAGAAAGACCGGAAGAAATGTCCGAAGCTGATGTCCGCTGGCATATCTGTTATCTATGTCAGTGTTATAATCTGTACTCGAGATTTAAGTAGTAGTTATCAGCTTCAAGTACGGAGCATCATAACCATAGTACAAGCCAATAAATCAAATTATGCAGCATGAGTATTCCTGATCTTTTGAGAACGATGCAATGGCACATTGAAGGACTAGTTGCAAAGACGGAATGAAAAGATGAGCCATTCATCCATTTTCAAGGAATCTCAAATTGATAAATAAACTTTAAAAACTATATACTGATGGGCCCAAACGCTTTATACATTTTATCGGAGAACTAAACACCTTTTATAACTAAGCAGGACAAACGTCTGGAGGTTTAAAGAATCACATATGCCTAATTCAAATAACCTATCAGTGAACTGAGGATGTTATTGTCATTAACGTGCAATGTATAGCCTATATTATTTCAAGAAATAACAGTTTGAGACTAGTCATACTTCGGATTATGTGTTAACTAAATCCAAATTGTTTAGGGGATAAAGATATGTTCAAAACTTGTTTCCCCTGTTCTCATTGAAATAGAGAGAGAGAGAGAGAGAGAGAGAGAGAGAGAGAGAGAGAGAGAGAGAGAGAGAGAGAGAGAGAGAGAGAGAGAGAGAGAGAAATTACGCATTTTCCTCACGATCAAACACTTCGAGAAATGAAATTAAGGTGTCCATAATTGAAACAGATTCTGTTATGCTATACTCGTATATCGAAAAGCCATAATTTGCTTGTGCTAATGTCTTCTGTACCGACCTCCGCCTTTTTTTGTTTCTCCAAATTGCGTAGTGCTTCTTATATTCTAATTTGAATTCCATATTCTTTTCAACTTCTAAATCAGTTACAGACTTTCCACCTCTCAGAAGTCCTGACTTTATTTTATCTATTGATTCTACACGTTTAGCTCTGTCTTTGTACATGTCACTTTTGACATTCCATAGGCAAGGATGTTGGCGGTACAAGTCAATCAATTGCATGATTTCTTCTCTTGACCAGTGATTGTTTGTAGTTTCTTTGCCGGACATGATGACTTTATACTTAGAACACCCTTTTGTAAGTGAGAGATCGATGATAAACTATGGTCCTGGAAACCTATTGTGCTTGACACCAGCATTAGTTAAACAAACCACCGGACACGTAAGTTTCTGGTGTTTTACTCAACTACACTAACCGGTTACTCGCTATTTTGCCCGTGGCTTCCCCATCTTTAATCACCTCCATTTGTGCCCGCCGATCACTCTCCCACCTTGTGTCTTGAAATGAAAATAACATTACTCATTTACTGAATTCATATTTTGGTATTTCCAAAGGAGGAGATTGTGAATAAGTTCCAACCTCTCTCTCTCTCTCTCTCTCTCTCTCTCTCTCTCTCTCTCTCTCTCTCTCTCTCTCTCTCTCTCTCCGTGCATATATATATATATATATATATATATATATATATATATATATATATATATATATATATATCAACAGAGAGAGAGAGAGAGAGAGAGAGAGAGAGAGAGAGAGAGAGAGAGAGAGAGAGAGAGAGAAATGTTTGTTTTGATAAGACGGTATCATGACATTATGATTAGATTTCTTACGTTTATAAACTGGTCTTTTGAAAGTATGGGATAGACTAGGCTCTCTCTCTCTCTCTCTCTCTCTCTCTCTCTCTCTCTCTCTCTCTCTCTCTCTCTCTCTCTCTCTATGCATACATACATACATACATACACACACACACACACACACACACACACACACACATATATATATATATATATATATATATATATATATATATATATATACATATATATATATATATATATATATATATATATATATATATACATATATATACATATATATATACACACACACACATATAATATATATATATATATATATATATATATATATATATATATATATATATATATATATATATATATATATCCATACATCCATATACCAAGGCACTTCCCCCAGTTTTGGGGGGTAGCCGACACCAACAATGAAACAAAACAAAAAGGGGACCTCTACTCTCTATGTTCCTTCAGCCTAATCAGGGACTCAACCGAGTTCAGCTGGTACTGCTAGGGTGCCACAGCCCAACCTCCCACATTTCCACCACAGATGAAGCTTCATAATGCTGACTCCCCTACTGCTGCTACCTCCGCGGTCATCTAAGGTACCGGAGGAAGCAGCAGGGCCTACTGGAACTGCGTCACAATCGCTTGCCATTCATTCCTATTTCTAGCACGCTCTCTTGCCTCTCTCACATCTATCCTCCTATCACCCAGAGCTTTTTTCACACCATCCATCCACCCAAACCTTGGCCTTCCTCTTGTACTTCTCCCATCAACTCTTGCACTCCTCACCTTCTTTAGCAGACAACCATTTTCCATTCTCTCAACATGGCCAAACCACCTCAACACATTCATATCCACTCTAGCCGCTAACGCACTTCTTACACCCGTTCTCTCCCTCACCACTTCGTTCCTAACCCTATCTACTCGAGATACACCAGCCATACTCCTTAGACACTTCATCTCAAACACATTCAATTTCTGTCTCTCCATCACTTTCATTCCCCACAACTCCGATCCATACATCACAGTTGGTACAATCACTTTCTCATATAGAACTCTCTTTACATTCATGCCCAACCCTCTATTTTTTACTACTCCCTTAACTGCCCCCAACACTTTGCAACCTTCATTCACTCTCTGACGTACATCTGCTTCCACTCCACCATTTGCTGCAACAATAGACCCCAAGTACTTAAACTGATCCACCTACTCAAGTAACTCTCCATTCAACATGACATTCAACCTTGCACCACCTTCCCTTCTCGTACATCTCATAACCTTACTCTTATCCACATTAACTCTCAACTTCCTTCTCTCACACACCCTTCCAAATTCTGTCACTAGTCGGTCAAGCTTCTCTTCTGTGTCTGCTACCAGTACAGTATCATCCGCAAACAACAACTGATTTACCTCCCATTCATGGTCATTCTCGTCTACCAGTTTTAATCCTCGTCCAAGCACTCGAGCATTCACCTCTCTCACCACTCCATCAACATACAAGTTAAACAACCACGGCGACATCACACATCCCTGTCACAGCCCCACTCTCACCGGAAACCAATCACTCACTTCATTTCCTATTCTAACACATGCTTTACTACCTTTGTAGAAACTTTTCACTGCTTGCAACAACCTTCCACCAACTCCATATAACCTCATCACATTCCACATTGCTTCCCTATCAACTCTATCATATGCTTTCTCCAGATCCATAAACGCAACATACACCTCCTTACCTTTTGCTAAATATTTCTCGCATATCTGCCTAACTGTAAAAATCTGATTCATACAACCCCTACCTCTTCTAAAACCACCCTGTACTTCCAAGATTGCATTCTCTGTTTTATCCTTAATCCTATTAATCAATACTCTACCATACACTTTTCCAACTACACTCAACAAACTAATACCTCTTGAATTACAACACTCATGCACATCTCCCTTACCCTCATATAGTGGTACAATACATGCACAAACCCAATCTACTGGTACCATTGACAACACAAAACACATATTAAACAATCTCACCAACCATTCAAGTACAGTCACACCCCCTTCCTTCAACATCTCAGCTTCCACACCATCCATACCAGATGCTTTTCCTACTCTCGTTTCATCTAGTGCTCTCCTCACTTCATCTATTGTAATCTCTCTCTCATTCTCATCTCCCATCACTGGCACCTCAACACCTGGAACAGCAATTATATCTGCCTCCCTATTATCCTCAACATTCAGCAAACTTTCAAAATATTCCGCCCACCTTTTCCTTGCCTCCTCTCCTTTTAACAACCTTCCATTTCCATCTTTCACTGTCTCTTCAATTCTTGCGCCAGCCTTCCTTACTCTCTTCACTTCTTTCCAAAACTTCTTCTTATTCTCTTATATGACTGACCCAATCCCTGACCCCACCTCAGGTCAGCTGCCCTCTTTGCCTCACGTACCTTGCGCTTTACTTCCACATTTTTCTCTCTATATTTTTCATACTTCTCTATATTATTACTCTGCAGCCATTCTTCAAAAGCCCCCTTTTTCTCTTCCACTTTTACCTTCACTCCTTCATTCCACCATTCACTGCCCTTCCTCATGCTGCCTCCAACAACCTTCTTGCCACATACATCACTTGCAATCCCAACAAAATTTTCTTTTACTAACTTCCACTCCTCCTCTAAATTATCAGTTTCTCTTACTCTCACCTCGTCATATGCCATTTTCAACTTTTCCTGATATTTACTTTTTACCCCCGGTTTTATTAGCTCTTCAATCCTCACTACCTCCCTTTTACATCCAACTACTCTATTCCCCCACTCTTTTGCTACAACTAATTTTCCTTCCACCAAAAAATTATCAGACATACCGTTAGCCATACCCCTAAACACGTGCACGTCTTTCAATCTTCCAAACATTCTTTTAGTTATCAACACATAATCCATTAATGCCCTTTCTACTACTCTTCCATTTGCCACTCTTACCCATGTATACTTATTTTTATCTTTCTTTTTAAAGAAGCTAGCACTTATTACCATCTCTTGTTCAACACACATGTCTACCAGTCTCTCACCACTCTCATTTTCACCTGGTACGCCATACTTCCCAATGACACCTTCTACCTCTCCAGCGCCCACTCTAGCATTTAAGTCACCCATAACAACTACATAATTCCTTCTACCCAGTCCTTCTACACACCTAGTTAATTCATTCCAGAACTCATTCCGCTCTTCTTCACTTTTCTCACTACCTGGCCCATACGCACTGACAAACGCCCAACATTCCCTACCCAACCTAACCCTTACCCACATTAACCTAGATGATATCTCCTTCCATTCCACTACTTTACCTGTCATCCATTCACTCAGCAATAACGCCACACCCTCTCTCGCTCTTCCCCTTTCAATCCCAGACACTCTACCAGACATTTCACCAAACATCACTTCACCTTTTCCTTTCATCTTTGTCTCACACAAGGCCAATACATCCATCCTTCTACTTCTAAACATACTTCCAATCTCACATCTTTTACTCTCTATCGTACTACATCCACGCACATTCAAACACCCCAAAACTAGAGTGCGGGGAGCAGTCACTCTCCCCCCAGCTCCATCTCCTTGTCGATGTCTCGCAGGAATTTTATACAGGAGAGGGGGTTCCCAGCCCCCTCGTCCCGTCCCTTTTAGTCGCCTCTTACGACACGTAGGGATAACGTTGGCGCTATTCTAATTTTTATATGTGTGTGTGTGTGTTTGTGTGTGTGTGTGTGTGTATGTTGTGATATTGGTCATGAAATTCTGCGAGAAATTGTGAAAATCTATTATTTATTTTTGAGCCAATTGTAATTTCTTTTTAAAGATTCTTAAAGTTTTACTATATTAATACTTGTTAGTGAATCTCAGAGTATCCTAATGTTATAACCTAAAATCGATAAATAATTAAATATTTCAATCCATGTAATTCAAACGAAGAATCACTGAAAAAAAGTAATTCAAAACACTTGTCAGCACCAAGTATAAAGTGAAAAAATCTAAATGTAGTTTTCTTGTTATCCTGAAAATTTAATGAAGTTAAGCTTGTCCGGAGAGAAGCTCTCTTCTGTTTCTACACTCCACTGAGTAATTATCTATTAATTACGCACGTGCATACAGACACGCACACACACACTCACACACACACACACACACACACACACACACACACACACACATATATATATATATATATATATATATATATATATATATCTATATATATATATATATATATATATATATATATATATATATATATATATGTATATATATATATATATATATATATATATATATATATATATATATATATATATATATATATATACATATATATATATATATATATATATATATATATATATATATATATATATATATGAGTGTGTATTCTTTTTTATTTGTCATTTTTAATCAGTACTATTACATAACATCTGACAGTAATATTAATGTTAAGTTCCAATGGTAGCAGCCATTATTTCTTCACAGTCAAACTTATAGTTATAAGAATATTAATTCAATGGCTTTGTCTTAGAGCAGATTATTAATTTTCGCGCTAAAAACCTCAAGTAATGTACAAGATTTATTCTGAGTTCAAAGGTAAATAATTTTATCATATTTTACATTATGAATATAATTAATTCCGTGGTCATAATTATAATCATAATCGGATCACAAAGTGTTCATTAAGCTTTGAAAGCAGTTTGTGAGATTAGATTAATGGCTCGAGGATATTTTAAAGAATATTATGAAAACAATTACATGATAATGTAGCCTGCAACAATATTAATATCTTAAGAACTTAAAGAATTAGATACAATGGGGGAAATTTCCATTTATCATATAATGTCTTCAGTTATTCCATTTTTTTTTATTTAGCAAGTCACGATATAGCAATTAAAAAAGGAAATAGGTTATATGAACATTACACAAAAGAATATTATTTGTAAACCGAAGGAGGAACGAGGTAGTGATATAGTTAGAGTAGCCTACTGAAGTTATGATGCAATATAAATTTTCAATATATCTTAGAAAATTGCATTGAATGCTGTTATACAAAGGATAGTATATACAAAAAAGAGAAATGTCGTTACTATGTACGATCGTGTGACACACGGGTGGTACAGTCAATATTCCTCTTCACTTTCATAGATTTTCTGGAGTTGCTATGCCATTTTTTTTGTCTTTTTTTTTTTGTCTTTTCTATCAGATTCCTTATGCAATCAAATCCTTTTTGGCATCTTTTATCATTAGATTGAATGACATATACAGTTTTATTTTCACATATCTTCTAGAGGGCCATTCTATTTTTATCTTTTGATCATATGTTTTATTTAATCCAATAGTTTCGAGAAAAATAACATATTTTACTTTTTTTACATTATCTTATTAATAGTCAGTATTTTAGTTTTTCCGGGCTTGTTGTATCATCTGCAAACATCAGTTACTACACTTCTTATCCCTTATTTTTTCTTTATATCACCATTCAACATTTTCTTACTTTGTTCTTATTATATCTTTATTTTACGAAATTGAACGGCAACCCTTATTCCCATATGTTTATCCTAACCTAGGCTTTATTTCATCATATATATATATATATATATATATATATATATATATATATATATATATATATATATATACATACATATATATATATATATATATATATATATATATATATATATATACATATACATATATATATATATATATATATATATATATATATATATAGATATATATATATGTATATATATATATATATATATATATATATATATATATATATATATATATATATATATATATATATAGATATATATATATATGTATATATATATATATATATATATATATATATATATATATATGTATATATATATATATATATATATATATATACATATATATATATCTATATATATATATATTAATTAATAATATTTCCAATTTATCAGCTATAACATATGCCCGTGAACAATTTTTGTTGTCTTGGTGCTTCCCATCATTATATTTTTCAAAACATCTCTTTTAATTTTTTAACAAAAGCTAAACCTTTTATTAAAGTTGCTTAATAATCACTATATTATCATTACTAGTACAAAAAAAAAGCTGAAAGTTATAAGACTAAAGACCCTGATACGAACAACACACCATAGGAATAGGAAACTAAACAGGGAATAAAAATACACTAAATGGGGAATAGATAAAAAAAAATAGATAATCAGCTACAGTAAAAAACACTAAGTGGGCTTATTGGTTTATTTTTTTTATTTTCACACATCAGCTTCAATATCTTGAGATATAATTATTTTCCTCATGAGCTGGACGCAATCTTATCACCAAAGTTATAGATGTTTTCATTTTCTCTCGATCTCTCCATGACATCTCTCCAAAGAAAAAAATAATTTTTACCTGTATTCCTCATTCAACATTCTTTTCATCCAGTTTTCCTCTAACAAAAATTCTGGGAAACCAAGAGAAATATGACTCCATCTTAAATTGAAACATTTCATCAAACGAAAAGGGTATTTGATGGAGAAAAGTATACTTGGTTTTGTGTGTAATGAATGTATAATGATGTCTAAAATAAAATTACCCGTTTATGTTGTATGTTTAGAACCCGCTCTAAAATATGCATACATATTTCGATTTTCATGGGATTCAATTCGAAACTTAGTGTAAGATGTGACGATTCGCTTTAATTCTTTACGATATTGATGTAGCTTTTTCCGATTAGTGATATAAATATCTTGGGTTTTATAGCAAAATATCCTTTAATTTCTTTATGTATTAAATTAAATTAAGAAACCAGGTACAGAAAGAAATTTTATAGTAAGGGAAAAGAATTAGCTTACAAACTTCAGTTTGATTTTAAAAGGTCTTTCTTTTATGTTAAAAAAGCCAAAGTATGATTTAAGCAAATCAAGGAGTTCTTTTTTAAGACCATATCTCATTACATTTTGATGCAAACTGGGTTTATTTATTTAATATGGGTGACTCTCTCTCTCTCTCTCTCTCTCTCTCTCTCTCTCTCTCTCTCTCTCTCTCTCTCTCTCTCTCTCTCTCTTGTGAATTAATAAAAATCTGATCAAGATGGCATTGTATAACACAGGCAACTCGTGGAGAGATATCGCTGGAGTCAGCAAAGGCAAATTTCATGAGTTGGCGAAACAGGAGCTCGACCGATTGACAACAGATGTCACTCATAACTCCAACCAGTGTGACGGAAAAATATTCGCAGACATATTGAAACAATATGATCCAATAGAATGGAACAAATCTGCGGAAAACATCAGTAAAATAATTGAAGAAATTCCAAAGAAAATCCAAGTGTTAAAGAGACTTATAAAGAAAGTCTACATCAATCAACACATTCCATCAAAGAACAATAACAAGTCCAATATGGTGAATATGCTGATTGATGCATTGGGAAAAAGAATGCCAAAATGGTGTAATACATGTAAGATATGGTATTCCATTAATAATCCTCAACAACTGATTAGAAAATGTAATGCCTGTAATGTTCCAACACACCCCACATGTGCTGAAATACAGCAAAAAATAAAAAATAGAGACACAAAGGTATTCTGCTAAACATGCTTAGTCTGGATAGAAAATATAATTAAGTCGAGACTAAAGCTGCAATTAGAAGAAGAAGAAGAAGAAGAAGAAGAAGAAGAAGAGAAAAATGAACAGGATATGTGTAAGGATGCAGAGGAAATCATTGATATAACTTATGATGCCATCCAACAACATACCTATGAAGAAATAAATTATCAGATGGAAACAAATAATAGACCCAAGAGACTCTACCCGGACCTACATACTTTTAGGGAAGAGCAAGAACAAGAAAAAAAAAAAGAAAAGAAAGATATAGTCTGTAATAGGCTGAAAAGAGGGAATTGCAAATTTGGCGAAAGATGCTACTACAAGCATCCAAAGATATGCCATAATTATGAAATATATGGTAAATGTGCGTATTTAGACAGATATGGAGACGACTGCAGAGATCTCCATCCAAAAATATGCAAAACCCTAAAAGAAGGAAAAGGATGCAGTTTCAACAAAAAATGTCGATATATGCATCCTGCAACTATGAATGAGAGTAAGAAAACTCAGCAAACTGAAAAGAAAAACAAAAATGAAACAAAAAAAGAAACAAAAAAGCAGGCCGCGTATATACTGCACTATGCACCAAAAAAGGCCTTTCAACCTAAATCTCCACAAATAGAGCCCAATTACAAAGAATGCATATATAATGCCAGGGGTTGGTGCAGATATGGGGATAATTGCAGGTTTACACACAAAAATAAGTATGAAGGTGAAAGAACAAATATTATGGAAAAGTTGGATTTTTTAATGGCAGAATTCCGAGAAATGAAGAAAAGAACATCATATCAGAACAGGAAGGAAGCATGGGAGAATCCATATTATTACCAGTATTAAATAATGGAAATGAAACACAAACCATAATAGTGATGAATGCACAGGGTTTAGTCACGAGTAACTCTAAAAGGAAAATAGAGTTCCTAGAAGAAATAACCCAAATTGAAAAAATAGATATATTAAATATAAGTGAAACATGGTATTCCCAAGAGACTGGCAGTGATGACCAGATAAAGGGTTTCCAAACTTATAGATCAGACAGAAAAAATAGGAATCAAGGGGGAACCGCAATATATGGAAGAGACATAAATCAAGGAAAAGTCTGTGAAAAATACAGCAACACAGAATGTGAATTGATTGCGGTAGAATTTGAATTTGAAAAACTAGTGAATATTGTAGTTTACAGACCCCCAAATACTAAGGAGTTTGACATAATAATAGAAAAAATAGGTGATATATGTAGAAACCATAAAGACTGGAATATACTCCTATCCGGAGATTTTAACTTTCCTTTCGTGGATTGGAAAGAACGGATAGAAGAAAGTGGTTGTATGTATACATATAAAAAAGAGAGTAATAGTAGCGCAGAAGATAAGAGGCAATTTGAAAAGCTTCAAGATATGCTATTAGAACATAATATGCAACAAATAAACCACATTCCAACAAGAAAGGAAAATGTCCTAGATCTAGTATTTGTGAATGAGGTGAATTATGTTAAAGAAATAATAGTGTATAACACGGGATTTTCAGACCACAATGTCATAGAATTGATAGTTCATTCCAAAGCAAGTGATCACAGAATTAATAAAAGCACAAAACTTTGGGAAGGATATGGAAAATATAACTTTTACAGTAAGAATATAAAATGGTCAGAAATAAATGAAGAACTGAATAAAGAATGGAAAAATGTATTTATAAGTGATAATATACAGGTAAATACGGACATACTGTACAAAATACTGGAGAAAATTGTTGAAAAATATGTACCGAAAAAAAACAATAAACAAAAGACGTGCATACCAAGAGACAGAAGGATCTTATTTCAGAAAATTAGAAAGTGGAAGAAAAATCTTGCAAAAGAAAAAAATGTGTGGAAAATGAGGGAAATAAAATGTAAGATAGAAAATGCAGAACAAAAGATTATACAGTCGAAAGAAAATAAAAAAAGGGACTTAGAAGAAAGGACACTTCAAAATATAAAAAAAAACCCCAAAGTACTTTACTCCTATGCAAAAAAGATGAATAAAAGGAGAATAGAAATAGGCCCTCTAAGAATTGAAGGACGGCTAACGAATGAAAAAAAGGAAATATGCAACATATTAGCAGAAAAATATAAGAGTGAGTTCACGCCAAGAATTGCGAATGAGAATAATGAAACAGAAATGAGAGAAGAAAATGTCGAATATCTAACGGATATAGATATTAATGAAGCAGATATTGTCACGGCTATAAACGAAATTAAAAATGGATCGGCAGCCGGACCAGATGGAGTTCCAGCGATTTTGTTAAAAAAAACTGCAAACACTATCGCGAAGCCGCTTGCAATACTGCTAAGACAGAGTGTAGATATGAGCGAGATATATGTTAATTAAACATAAATTAGCTTATATAACCCCTATCTTCAAAAGTGGATCAAGACTAGAGGCATGCAATTATAGACCTGTTAGTCTAACATCACATATTATGAAAGTGTATGAGAGGGTAATAAAAAAGAAAATAATGAACCATTTGGTCAAAAATAATTTGTTTAATATGGGTCAACACGGTTTCGTACCTGGAAAAAGTACACAGACCCAACTGATAGCACACTATGAAAACATATACAATAATATGATAAATGAAAAAGACACAGATGTGATCTATCTAGATTTTGCAAAAGCCTTTGACAAGGTAGACCATAACATATTGGAGAAAAAAATGAGAAAGCATAATATTGTGGGAAAGATAGGAAAATGGGTAAAAGAATTCCTGCAAAACAGAAAACAGATAGTGGTTGGAAATGACGAGAAATCAGATGAAGCCCAGGTAATATCTGGTGTGCCCCAAGGTACGGTATTAGCTGCACTGCTATTTGTTATTATGATCTCAGACATAGACTGTGATGTTGAAAACTCCGTAGTGAGAAGTTTCGCCGAAGACACAAGAATAAGTAGAGAAATTACTTGTGATGAAGATAGGAACTCACTACAAAGAGATCTAAACAAAATATATGAATGGACGGAGATAAATAGGATGGTATTTAACTCCGATAAATTCGAATCAATAAATTATGGAAACAGAGAAGGAATGGTGTATGCATACAAGGGACCTAATAATGAGACAATCACAAACAAGGAAGCAATTAAAGACCTTGGTGTAATTTTAAATAGGAATATGTTATGCAACGACCAAATAGCAACACTGTTGGCTAAATGTAAAGCAAAAATGGGAATGTTATTCAGACACTTTAAAACAAGAAAAGCTGAACACATGATTATGCTTTACAAAACTTATGTGCGTAGTACACTCGAGTACTGCAATGTGATATGGTACCCACACTACCAAAAGGATATTGCGCAAATAGAGAGTGTACAAAGGTTCTATACTGCTAGAATAGAAGAAGTTAAGGACCTTGACTACTGGGAAAGACTGCAATTTTTAAAACTATACAGTCTAGAAAGGAGAAGAGAACGCTACATGATAATACAAGCATGGAAGCAAATAGAAGGAATTGCTGAAAACATCATGGAGCTTAAAATATCAGAAAGAACAAGCCGAGGTAGATTAATAGTGCCAAAAAGCATTCCAGGTAAACTGAGAAAGGCGCACAGGACATTAATCCACTACGCACCAGCATCGATAATGCAGCGACTATTTAATGTGCTGCCAGCTCATCTAAGAAACATATCAGGAGTGAGCGTAGATGTGTTCAAGAATCAGCTCGATAAATACCTAAGATGCATCCCAGACCATCCAAGACTGGAAGATGCAAAATACACCGGAAGATGCATTAGCAACTCTCTGGTGGATATACGAGGTGCCTCACACTGAGGGACCTGGGGGAACCCAAACAAAAAATAAGGCAATAAGGCAATAAGGTAAGGCTCTCTCTCTCTCTCTCTCTCTCTCTCTCTCTCTCTCTCTCTCTCTCTCTCTCTCTCTCTCTCTCTCAGATGCAAACTGTATTTGTTTATTTGATCTCTCTCTCTCTCTCTCTCTCTCTCTCTCTCTCTCTCTCTCTCTCTCTCTATGGATTCAGAAAACAACAAAGACCCATAAATCTGTTATCATCAATAAACTGGTTATTTTTATCGTCAAAAAAGTGTCTTTCATATTCCAGCAGAAACAAATCAAACCGACGAAATAAAAGAAAGGAAAAACGATGAATTATGAAAACAAATGAGAGATACTGACCAGAAATACATTATAATATTTATGCCATTGAACCCTCTATGAAAAACGCTATTATGAAAACCATAAATTTTCCTCAATATTGATGAATGGCTGCGTTCAAAAAATACTCAATGCAAAATTCGGGTCTAAATAAGCATATTATAAGTTTGAGTTGGACCCTAAGGTACAATATTCGTAAACATACAATCTATTTATTATGTTTGCTATAATATGTTTCAACCATATCATACCCATTTTCTTTCCATTAGTAGGTAGTAGGTTGGCCAGGGCACCAACCACCCGTTGAGATACTACCGCTAGAGAGTGTTGGGGTCCTTTGACTGGCCAGACAGTACTACATAGGACCCTTTTCTCTGGTTACGGTTCTTTCCTTTTGCCTACACAGACACCGAATAGTCTGGCCTATTCTTTACAGATTCTCCTCTTTCCTCATACACCTGACAACACTGAGATTACCAAACTATTCTTCTTCTCTCAAGGGGTTAACTACTGCACTCTAATTTCAGTGGCTACTTTCCTCTTGGTAAGGGTAGAAGAGACTCTTCAGCTATGGTAAGCAGCTCTTCTAGGAGAAGGACACTCCAAAATCAAACCATTGTTCTCTAGTCTTGGGTAGTGCCATAGCCTCTGTACCATGGTATTCCACTGTCTTGAGTTAGAGTTCTCTTGCTTGAGGGTTCACTCGGGCACACTGTTGTATCTAGTTTCTCTTCCTCTTGTTTTGTTATAGTTTTGAAAGTTTATATGGAAAATATTCCTTTTAATGTTGTTACTATTCTTAAAATATTTTATTTTTCCCTATTCCCTTTCCTCACTGGGCTATTTTCCCTGTTGGAGCCCCTGGGCTTATAGCATCCTGCTTTTCCAACTAGGGTTGTAGCTTAGGATTTGATAATAATAATAATAATAATAATAATAATAATAATAATAATAATAATAATAATAATAATAATAAGACCTTATCTGCTAAGCAATGGTGTATATTATTATCTGTATTGGTATTACTATTATTGTTATAAAAAACTTTTCAGGTTATATGCCTATAACAAATCTTATTTTAGCACTGACAAAAATGTTTTCATGAAACTGCAAATTTTGAACTCCTGCAAATATTACATGAATATGAAGCTATATTGTATTTCTCGCACAAATAACTATTAACAAAGAGCTATGATAATTCATGAATCTTTTCTCTTGACTTTCTAAAAAGAAATAAAGTTGTCATAGAATCATAACTCCATCCTGATATGACTTACACAAATCTGACAAACCAGCAGATTCTAAAACAAACAGACAAAGAGACACTTCCTCAAATGAGGTTCATTTAAAGGAGCCGATTAATTGCTTGATTGATTTTTAGTTTTTTTAGCATTCTTAAATCAAAGAGAATTGTAGTAATCAAGATTAGATCTCTCCTAAGTAATCGATAGACAATTCAGAGAGGATATAGTAAGCTGTTAGCTTGTCGAGTGATAAGTCTCGTCCACTGGAAATCACTTTTGGGCGTCTCTCGTTAAGGCCAGGGTGTCAACGCCATTTGTTGTGGGAATGAGCACCTCCTCTCTTCAATTAGAGAGACAGCTCCTATGGCCCTACGCTTCATAGTTGTTCTCCGCAGATGAATCTTCATGTTTTTTTTTGTTCCTGTTGTTGATGGGTGTTCGAATAGTTGTTGGAGGAAACGACAGTTACTCTCCTGCCTTTGCCGCTTAATTAGCGAGAGAGAGAGAGAGAGAGAGAGAGAGAGAGAGAGAGAGAGAGAGAGAGAGAGAGAAAGAGAGAGAGAGAGAGAAAGAGATAAGAAATGTTACTATTAATTGATTTTTTCTAAGCTATGTTGACAAGAAATCTTAATTTCTTGTCAACATAGCTTAGAAAAATCAATTAATAGTAACATTTCTTATCTCTCTCTCTCTCTCTCTCTCTCTCTCTCTCTCTCTCTCTCTCTCTCTCTCTCTCTCATACATATAATGTATAAACAAAAGGAAATAATATTGTAATTTGATAGTAGTGGTAATATTTCATATTACAAATAAGCTATAAGACATAGATATTGATCTAATATTTATTTATATGACAATATTGCCTATGAACGATCTCACTTCCGTGTCAGAATATCCAGATGAAAAGTGGTTGTTGATAACTTTCAATTCTGTAATGCTTCACTGATGAGCAATGCTACTTTTTATGGCACGATTTGGTAAGTATTTAACCTACCGATGGATGTTTGAATTATGTTATATAAGTATGTATGTTGTCTCTGTTAGTGTTTACATATAGTTTTAAGATCGTTGTTTTATTTTTTACATTGCAAATTTCCCCCAAAAATATACAAATCAGATTCTTATGATATGATATAGAAAATTGTATTATATAAAAAAGATCCATTATGCTCTAGAGAATGAAGCTGAATAAGGTTTATTATTCGAGTACTTAGAACAAAGCATTTTCCTATTTTCATCGAAGTATATTACAGGTTTTAGATTTAATCCACACTCAAATATTTTTAATGTTAGAGTGTGCATCACATATCCAAATAATCCAATAGATGATTCTTATTAAGTAACCTTTGTAAAAGAAAGAAAAAATCAAGTCATGAAAATTTGCAGCATAAAGGTTTAAAGGTTTAAAAGCCACTCTTGAATGGCAGTGGCAAGGCACAGTGACATTACCTTATCAAGCAGGACAATGCCCTAGAGACTGCCCATATATACATATGATCAACGCCCAAGCCCTCTCTCCACCCAAACTAGGACTAAGGAGGGCCAGGCAATGGCTGCTGATGACTCATCAGATAGACCTATAGGCTCCCACAAACCCCCCAGCATTTGCTCACAAGGATGGTGAGGTTGCAACGACCAAAGAAACTACCGAGTTTGAGAGGGACTTGAACCCCAGTGTGGCGATCACCACTCAGGGACGTTACCACATCGGCCACCACAACTTGGTAAAAAAAATATCAAACACTGTTAAGAGAAGTTAGACGATCCGGCTCCTCCCTTCCATACATGTTTGGATACTTTTGCAATGAACCTGGGTAGAGTTTAAAAACATAGGATGGGAATTACATCTCGTCCTTGCTATAAAGTTTGTCGTCGGTGCAAACTTATTGGAACAACATTATCATATAGCTGAAGAAGTTTGATAGAGTTAGATTACATCTCTCTCTCTCTCTCTCTCTCTCTCTCTCTCTCTCTCTCTCTCTCTCTCTCTCTCTCTCTCTCTCTCTCTCTCTCTCTCTCTTACCGGAATGATGAACTATATATCAAGTTGAAAAAGAGGAAGTTAATATTATGTTATCGAAACATATAAGTTACATATTTATTAATCTATTTTTCCTTAATTGATGAGTGAAAATATTGCAAATATTGCCAAAAGCTTTCGCTCCAAAATATTTCACGAGACATTTCCC